>NC_084503.1:14677557-14882557 GCF_024500385.1 Phyllopteryx taeniolatus | reverse complement strand
CAAGGCACAGATCTGGCCAAGGTTCCCAAAAAAATTCTGCTGCACTTAAAGTTCCTAAGAGCACAGTGGCTTCCATAATCCTGAAATGGAAGAGGTTTGGGGCGGCATGGTGGACGACTGGTTAGAGCGTCAGCCTCACAGTTCTGAGGACCAGGGTTCAATCCCCGGCCCCGCCTGTGTGGAGTTTGCATGTTCTCCCCGTGCCTGCGTGGGTTTTCTCCGGGCACTCTGGTTTCCACCCATATCCCAAAAACAAACAAACAAAAAAAAAACATGCATGAATTGGAGACTCTAAATTGCCCGTAGGTGTGAATGTGAGGGCGAATGGTTGTTTGTTTGTATGTGCCCTGCGATTGGTTGGCAACCAGTTCAGGGTGTACCCCGCCTCCTGCCCGATGATAGCTGGGATAGGCTCCAACACGGAGAAGCGGCTCAGAAAATGGATGGATGAATGGAAGACGTTTGGAACGATCAGAACCCTTCCAGAGCTGGCCGTCCGGCCAAACTGAACAATTGGGGGAGAAGAGCCTTGGTGAGAGAGGTAAAGAAGAACCCAAAGATCACTGTGGCTGTGCTCCAGAGATGCAGTCGGGAGAAGGGAGAAAGTTCTAGAAAGTCAACCATCACAACAGCCCTCCACCAGTCGGGGCTGTATGGCAGAGTGGCCCGATGGAAGCCTCTCCTCAGTGCAAGACACATGAAAGCCCGCATGGAGTTTGCTAAAAAACGCCTGAAGGACTCCAAGATGGTGAGAAATAAGATTATCTGGTCTGATGAGACAAGATAGAAATTGTTGGCCTTAATTCTAAGTGGCATGTGTGACGAACACCAGGCACTGCTCATCACCTGTCCAGTACAGTCCCAACAGTGTAGCATGGTGCTGGCAGCATCATGCTGTGGGGGAATTTTTCAGCTGCAGGGACAGGGAGACCGGTTGCAATCGAAGATGAATGCGGCCAAGTACAGGGATATACGGGACGAACACCTTCTCCAGAGTGCTCAGGACCTCAGACAAGACAATGACCCTAAACACACAGCTAAAATACCAACGGAGCGGCTACAGAACAACTCTGTGACTGTTTTTGAATGCCCCAGCCAGAGCCCTGACTTAAACCCAATTGAGCATCTCTGGAGAGACCTGAAAATGGCTGCCCACCAATGTTCACCATCCAACCTGACAGAACTGGAGAGGATCTGTAAGGAGGAATGGCAGATGATCCCCAAATCCAGGTGTGAAAAACTTGTTGCATCATTCCCAAAAAGACTCATGGCTGTATTAGCTCAAAATGGTGCTTCTACTGAATACTGAGCAAAGGGTCTGAATACTTATGGTTGTGTGATATTTCAGTTTTTCTTTTTTAATAAATCTGCAAAAATTTCAACAATTCCGTTTTTTGTGCTGTGTGTACATTAATGAGGAAAAGAATAAACTTGATTTTAGCAAATGGCTGCAATATATAAATTTATAAATTTAAGGGGGTCTGAATACTTTCCGTACACACTGTACACACACACACACGCACACACACACAGTGGGACCTAATTAAAATGGACCCCAATTTAACGGATATCTGATTTGTTGTAAACCAACGATACCTGTCTTTGTGTGCTTGTGGTGCTTATTACCTTTGAAGCTGTCAGACTCCTTGGTTACCTCGATAGCATAGTAAGCAGGGAATATCCCCCGGGCACCAGTTCTCATGTTGAAGCCCTCATACCAGTAATCCTCCCCTTGGACTTCAACCAGCAATGGATCATCCACTTCTAGCTCCAACTCATCATCATGCCGAGGGACAAACCTGCAGAAAACAAGATGAAGCTGAAGATCTGTGGGATCTCTGAAGGTTTTTGTATACGAACTCGTTTGTCATGTTTTTATTAAATGTCTAAGAAAAAGTGTATGTTTACACTGTAAATTTGAGCTTGTCCTCACAGTTAAAAAAATCTCATGACTATACACATATTGTATTATACAGCAATTTAACAGTTACAGTCCACTAATGTGCTTTTTCACAGTTGCACACCATAATGTCTGTCAATGCATCCCAAGAGGCTGCTAGTCACGAAAGGATTATTCATGTTTCTCACCTATGTATCTACAAGTTCAGAGGCTCCATGCAGCCTAATTTGATGTCAAGTGGGCTAGACCAGTAAATTTGTAGCATAACTAATATAAATAAAAATAAGTGGGTGTTTCCCCCTTAGAGCGTCAGCCTCACAGTTCTGAGGACCCGGGTTCAATCCCCGGCCCCGCCTGTGTGGAGTTTGCATGTTCTCCCCGTGCCTGCGTGGGTTTTCTCCGGGCACTCCGGTTTCCTCCCACATCCCAAAAACATGCATGAATTGGAGACTCTAAATTGCCCGTAGGCATGACTGTGAGTGCAAATGGTTGTTTGTTCCTATGTGCCCTGCGATTGGCTGGCAACCAGTTCAGGGTGTACCCCGCCTCCTGCCCGATGACAGCTGGGATAGGCTCCAGCACGCCCGCGACCCTTGTGAGGAGAAGCGGCTCAGAAAATGGATGGATGGATGGATGGATGGGTGTTTCCCCCTTTTGTTTTAAAGGGGACCGAAAGCGAAGGTGTCAAAACATTCTATTATACTTACAGTAAATGTGCATATCTTCTTTATCCGCTGTTGTTTCCTGAAATCTACAAGTAGTTATTCTAAAAAATAATATTTAAAAAATTGCATCTAATCATTTCCGGGGGGGGGGGGGGGGGGGGGGCACATTTTTTGTCTTTTCACTTTTGCTAGTGCAAATTACCGAGAATGTGACATACATATGTTCACCAATCCCTGCCCACTTTATTTACTAAGGAAATCATACAGTTAGGCGACAGTGGAGACTGGTTAGCACATCTGCCTCACAGTTCTGAGGACCGAGGTTCAAATCCCGGCCCCACCTGTGTGGAGTTTGCATGTTCTCCTCGTGCCACTGTGGGTTTTCTCCAGGTACTCTGGTTTCCTCCCACATCCCAAAAACATGCTTGGTCAGTTGATTGACGACTCTAAATTGCCCGTAGGTGTGAATGGTTGTTCGTTTATATGTGCCCTGCAATTGGCTGGTGACCAGTTCAGGGTGTACCCCACCTTTCGCTCGAAGATAGCTGGGATAGGCTCCAGCACGCCCGCAACCCTAGTGAGGATAAGCGGTACAGAAAATGGATGGATGGATCATACAGTTAGTAAATATTCTGCAATGACAAGCTATGTATTTGTTTTCATTACATGTACAAAAGCTAGATAATAAACCGTGATCATAAACGTCATGATCTCCATGTATTTACAGAGTTGTGAACTGCATTAAACAATAGATACAAAATACAAAGATACTGTGCCTTTTATGGCATTGCTTGAACAATACAGTAGGTTTAGACCAAACCAAACTCTTTTGTAGTGAAGCAGTTGACTAATAGGTTTTGATTGCATATTTTGTAAAACTATTACAGCAGCAAAAAATTATTTTTACAGAACTGTAAGCAGAACTGGCACTGTGGCTGCTAAAACCACCCTGCACGAACCACAATGTCTTTTATGTATTGTGGCTTCTGACCAGGTGTTGAAAGGATGACAAGCCTATCACTTAAATGCACATGGGATGGGTCACTCTCAGCCGTAACCATGCCAAAATAACAACAACAAACTTAGCGGTCTGCTCAACCTTTTGCTCTCTTTCATATGCAGCCAGCCTTGTGTCATGTGACAACACTCTTTGATTCTGCGCTGAGTGATATAAAAAGTAAGTAAAGCCATGTCTCTCGCAAATGACTGTGTACAATGGTCGATGAATGCACTGTTTCTCAGTAAGTGTTACAGAGTGAAAGCTCATGGCTAAATTATGAACTGAATTACGAAGCACTGCATCAGTGCACAAATGTTTTGAATGAATTATTTTAATTACCGTAATTTCTCATGTATAATGCACACCATGTATAATGCGCACCCCCAAAGTTGACCTCAAAATTCTGGAAAACCCTTCTACCTATGTGTAATGCATTTTTACAATGCATGATTTTGCTTCTACCCATATGATCAAAACATGAATTATTATCTGTATTTTGTTAAGTTTTTTCAAAGAATTATTCTGAAATTAAACACCTTATTTGGACACACAATACTTTCTTTTTATTAACTTGCTCTTATTTTGAAATTCACAGCCCAACTTTTATTTACTAATTGAGAAAACACACAGTTGTGCTCATGTTTGATTACCCAGGCAGGATTTGTAAGAGGTGTACAATTATTTTAAGAAAACATGAAGGACCAGGGCGGCACGGTGGCCGATTGGTTAGAGCGTCAGCCTCACAGTTCTGAGGACTCCGGTTTCCTCCCACATCCCAAAAACATGCATTAATTGGAGACTCTAAATTGCTTGTAGGTGTGACTATGAGTGCGAATGGTTGTTTGTTTGTATGTGCCCTGCGATTGGCTGGCAACCAGTTCAGGGTGTACCCTGTCTCCTGCCTGATGACAGCTGGGATAGGCCCCAGCACGCCCGCGACCCTAGTGAGGAGAAGCGGCTCAGAAAATGGATGGATGGATGAAGGACCAGGCGAAACACATTTTATTTTAATGGCATTCAAATTAAACTGTCAAGCATTTCAGAAAAGCATTATCATTAAACAAAACATAACCATAAAGAAATTAATGATGGTTGTTGTTCAGTCATCAGTCGTATTAAAAAATAATAATAATAAAATCAAATATTTCACAAATTCTCCCTGGGTATGTAAATTTATGAGCACAATTGTACATTTATGCAGTCATATGTACCACTGTCATATTGAAATGAAAGTGTAGTTTACACCTTTTTCATAACCACTAGGTGGCATACTAGAATGAAAGTGTACAACTTTTTCATAACCTCTAGGGGGCGCTGGCATAGTGGAATGAACATGTACAGCTTTTTCATAACCTCTAGATGGCGGCATACATTGATAAAATGTGAAAGTCTTTTTCCTTTTCTCCTATACCTGTGTATAATGTGCAGTATTGACTTGACAATTTTTTTAGGTAAAAAAACGCGCATTATACACGGTATATTACGGTAACTGATTCTACTGACGCAGTACTTCAAAAGACCTGCCGTTCCCATCACTAACCTAATATTTAACCTTTTCATGTTATTGGTTATAACCACTATTCTTGACTAAGATTTGAAAATGAAGCAATAACGTGACAAAACCTAAGTAGGAAACAATCAGACCAGTCAAACCCACACTCTACGTAACATATGAAACAACGAATTGTCTGGCACTTGTTGGGCAATTGTTACGAAATAAGTTTCCACTCCAGACAAACTGTCAGATCAAGAAGCCGTGCTCAGTTATGTAAGCACACATTTATTAGTCATATTTCGGGTTCCTGCCAAATCAAAGGTTTTAGATAATCTGGATTATCTTTTGGTTTGCTTATCCTGTCCGATCCAATGGAAAAACAAATTTCTTGTCCTGAAATAAAGGGGTCATTGTTCCTTTGTTTTCTAAATGTTCAACAATGAGGAATAGGTTCCTATAAAAATGTAGTGGCTATGATCATATTTTCTTCTCACCTGTAGACAGCCCGATGACTCTGATCCTGTTCTTCTCCATTTATGGTGCAAGAAAATAAACCAAAAGACTCTGCACCTAAGCCACCACAGAACATTTTGAAAAAAGTATGTCAGTTTCAAGGAAATAAATTACAACAAATATGTTCATGTGCATAAAGAACAGCACCATTACTGCTTTGTGTTGTATAGTCTAAGACCACATGTCCCAGAGACATTTGCAAGCCTCAGAAAACAAAAAAAAATGAGAACAAAACTATAGTTTCACAATAACATTTAATCATGCACACTAAACAAATGCAGCATATTTATCCTGGTTCCAAAGTGAGCATCACTTCTCTTCTTTGCCTTATTGATTTCCTTTCAAATCAGCATTTAATGCAGTTTACTGAAGTAATCAAACTGCACAATTAATTTTCATGATTGTGAATCAGTTTTTGTTGTTGAAAATTGAAACAATCCATTCATGAATAAGTATTTGCAACACTGCAGGGAAATGGTTTTACTTTTACGTTAACCCACAGTAACAGACATTACACACAATAGCATGCAACTCTTATGTGCTTCTTAACTGTTTCATACAGAGTTCTATTTGAAATGCTGAGTTGGGTATCAAGAAACTTAACTGTTTCAAACAGAGTTCTATTTGAAATGCTCAATTGGGTATCAAGAAACACTTAAATTTTGTTGTTAAAATGTGAAATTAACCCCAGGAGATTGTGCGCTGGTAAATTCTAAAATGTGTTCTAATGTCCTATTGAGAAAAATGTTTTTTTTTTTTTTTTAAAGGGAACAACAGTACAGTATATAGCAATTAAAGGCGATACGTTATGGAAATTTTATTTTTAATTGCTTGTACATAGTTGATAGTTGGATCTTTGGTATGCCTGCCTGCCCATATAATCCAAAGGGGTGGACTGGCCATCGGGCATACCGGGCATTTGCCCAGTGGGCCGGCAGTCCTTTGGGGCTGATGGCAATGCTTGTTTTTCTCCACCTTATTTTCCTAAGAGACTGGCCCACAATTTAGAGGGGGCGGCCCATTGGTCCGTTTTCAAAGTCGACAGTAAATTTAACCAATCAGAAAGCGGTCTAAAATCTTCCGGAAATGTAAGGGGGTGCGGCTCATTGGCCCAATTTTAACATCCATCCGTTTTCTGAGCCGCTTCTCCTCACTAAGGTCGCGGGCGTGCTGGAGCCTATCCCAGCTATCATCGGGCAGGAGGCGGGGTACACCCTTAACTGGTTGCCAGCCAATCGCAGGGCACATACAAACAAACAACCATTCGCAATCACATTCACACCTACGGGCAATTTAGAGTTGTCAATTAACCTACCACGCATGTTTTTTTGGGATGTGGGAGGAAACAGGAGGGCCTGGAGAAAACCCACTACATTGCCATTTGACATTATTAAGACATTAGCTTTTAAGCAGTATCGGATGGACATTATCAGTCATTCAACACACACTACAGTGATGCAGCTTTATTTCACTATGACGAAAAATAATAGGCTATGTTCACACAGCAGGTCAATTCCGATTTTTTTGCCCAATGTGACATGTATCTAATTTTTTCATGTCAATGTGAACTGTGCAATTCCGATCTTTTTTTTTAATTTTTATTGATTTTTTTTTTATATCCGACCCAGGCCGGTATCGGACACGAGTGCAATATGGACGCTTAGCCAACCCAGATGTCATCAAACTGCGACAAACGTCACAATTGTTGGACAAAACACGCGACAAAATCAAACGGCAGACAAAGGAGCAGAAAACAGTCAGTGGGGAAAAGAAGATGCTGTATAACTGATAAATATAAGAAAATGTTGGCTTCGGTTGCACAAAATCCTTGAAATTACCATAAATGCGTCATGACGAGACCTCCGAGAGGGGCCATATTTATTTCCGTCAACACGGCGCCTCCTGTTTGTGCACATGTGCAGCGTGACGTCCTTTTGTGCGCAGGTGTGTGACGTTTAAGGAAGCATTCAGTCTCCAGTCGAAGTCGCAATTGTTTTTGTAACGTTGAACAACTACATAAAAAGATTGGATTTAATTTGAAAAAAATCGGAATTGGGCATCATGCCCTGCAGTGTGAACGTAGCCCAAGCCATGTTTTGTAGGGAAAACCATGGGAATAGGCAACTGTGATTTTCGCCAATCCTCAAATGAGTTCCAGAAAAATCACACTACTGTACTTATTTTGACTTATTTTCAACCTTTAAAACATATTTGTTAGTTGAGGTGGATTTATAACCCTGCTGTCGGGGAAAATAATGATTGCACACAGCAGTACTGAATAGACAGTATGCACATCCATCCATCCATCCATCCATCCATTTTCTGAGCCGCTTCTCCTCACTAGGGTCGCGGGCGTGCTGGAGCCTATCCCAGCTGTCATCGGGCAGGAGGCGGGGTACACCCTGAACTGGTTGCCAGCCGATCGCAGGGCACATACAAACAAACAGCCATCCGCACTCACATTCACAGCTACGGGCAATTTAGAGTCTCCAATTAATGCATGTTTTTAGAAAGTGGGAGGAAACCGGTATTTAAAATACCACATGAGTGCTGTCGTTTATTAATTTCCAAAGTACCAGTACTTAAAAAAAATAGACTGGTTCGAGCGTCTGCCTCACAGTTCTGAGGACCCGGATTCAAATCCGGCCTCGCCTGTGTGGAGTTTGCATGTTCTCCCCGAGCCTGTGTTGGTACTCCGGTTTCCTCCCAGATCCCCAAAACATGCAATTAATTGAAAACTCAAAAGTGGCCGTAGGTGTAAATGTGAGTGCAAATAGTTGTTTGTTTAGATGTCCGCTGCGATTGGCTGGCGACCAGTTCAGGGTATAACCCGCCTCTCGCCCGAAGATAGCTGGGATAGGCTCCAGCACGCTCGTGACTCTAGTGAGGATAAGCGGTTCAGAAAATGGATGAATACTGTATATAGTTGAACAATTTTATATACATACAAACACACGCATATTTGGCATATTAATATGATCATGCAGGCATTGATCTAATTATTTAAAAAATGACTAATGTTAAGAATGGGCTAAAGTTTATAAAAAATTCTTGAAGTAATAAAAATATAAAAGTATTTGAAGTTGGTTTGTCAGTTTTCAGAAAGTGGATGGATGGCATTATACTGCATTGCTCGTGTTTTAGATTTTTGCCATGGTATCATTTCAGTACCGGTATCGAGGTACTTTATACATGTATAGTATCTAAGTCAGAATTTTGGTATCGTGACGCCACTAATGCACACATTTACATTTAAATGATCTAATATGCAATTAAACAGTACGTTGAGAAGGTGCTGACTTACTTGATGAGCTTGATCGTCCGTTCATGAAGACATTGAGGAACTTCTTGGAGAAATGCAAGTCACCATCTGGCGTGGAGTCTTCCGACAGACAAGCTGTGTCCTCTCGTCTCACTCCCTCCAGACGAGCGCACTCTTCCTCGTCATCTTCCTCCTCGTACTCTTCCCCAATGGCAGACTCATAGGGAGAGGAGACACAGTTGTCGTAGACTGTGGCCGAATCGCTGTCGTCGCTGTAACCTTGATAACACTGCCTCAAACTGACAAGTTCTAGCTGAGCGTGCTCGTCCACCACCAAAGTGTATTTGACTGAGTCGTACGACAGGCCCCTGGCATCAGAGCTCATGGAAGTTCTTAGCAGGGTGTCTCTGCTGTTGCTGCTTTCCACCTTTCCGACCACTTTCTTTATTCTTTCGTCCAGGATTATTCTGTCCACATCCTCATCCTCCCCACAGTAGTTTTCGTCCGTTGCGTCCACATACTCGACTGATGATCCAGTTCTCAACATTGCCCCTGCCCCTGTTCCTGACCCATTGAGACTGAAGTCCAGTGCCAGGGAAGAATGAGTTGACAGAGCCATGCTAGGTGGCGTGATGAGCGATTCAACGCAGGATGCGTAAGAAGGTGGGGCGATATAGACTTCGTCCTCCTCGTAGATGGAGGGGTTGGACTGGTCAGGTAGTGGCTGGTAAGGAGGTGGGCCTTCTGTATCAGAGCTAATGGACATACGACCCTGCTCACTCAGTTGTGAAAGGAAAGGCCGGTCCTGCGTGCAAGGAGGCTCTGAAGGGTCCGAACAGCGCTGCACTGGAGTAAGATAAATCTCCTCTGTGGGCTCCAGAGGAGCCTCTGAGTGGTGCTGGATCCTCTCCTGTTGGTAGCCACAACCATCCACCTTGCCAGCTGGATAGAGAGGAGCTGGTTTGTAATTCTGTGGCGCAGGGGGTGGTTTCGCCTGAAACTTTGGCCGCGTCGACGCTGCTGTTGTTGAGCTTTGTGAATCTCCAGACGTCTGCGAGTGCCTGCAGGGGGCGTCGGTGGAGGTGCCTCTGTCTTTGGTCTGCGCACCGCCGCTGCGCACCTTGTCTTCGTCACTCAGGCAGCTGTGCTCACGCAAGGGTGTTAGTTCACCTGGAAGATGAGAAAAGACACACAGCAACACAAAGACAGCACACACGCACAAAGAAACACAAAGGCCACACGCACACAAAAGGTTTAAGAACATGATGCACTCGTGACCACCAAAACAGACACATCCAGCGTGAAGGCGGACATGGCAACAAAATAGTCATAAAAAGTCATACAAAAAAAAAACAGAAAGACACAAAAGTATAAATGGTTAGGTAACATATGTCAGGATTACACAGCTAAATCCCCATTACTCATAAAAAGTCAAAGTACGCCGAAGGGATGGTGATTGACCGGTTATGTCATAATCCACTGCCAGGAAGTGCAGGCACGATGATTTTACTAGGGATGATACGCTGACATCCGACACAACAGATTAGCAAATACTGGTGAATATTTTCATACAATTCAACATTTAAAGGACCCCCCAAAAAGTTTGTCTTGATTTGCTGCTGAACAGTGTTGTCACATGAGTTTCTTTCAAAAGTACAGTTAACTAAATCTTTATTTTATTTTTTTATAAATATATTTTTGTATGCAAATTATTTTATCATGTAATTTGTTGCTACTATGAAGCTACCCATCAGAACAATAATTGTTTCTCACGTTCATAGTGAAAAGAAGCCAAGCAGCAACATGGCTTGGTTGCAGCAGGCTGTGAAAAGATTATTTTTAGTGTGTGCAATGCATGAATGTCATTTGCTTGTTTAAATGAAATCAGTTGTACCATTAACTTAGACTCACAACATTTGTTACACATGCATAATCTTAAAATACAATACATGAGCAGTAGATGACAATAAAAATGCTTAGTTTTGACTGAAAAGTACACGAATTAATTAATAACAATTCTGTATGATTTATTATTGTGGTTGTAGTTTGCAGAGTTGTAGAACTGCACTGCAGTGAGCAGTTTCAAATAGTTTGCCTTTAATTTAAATAAATAATAAGCACATACAAATGAAATGAGCATAATTCAATAAAGTAGACAATTTATTACAAACGTAAGCAGTTGAACTCCACATGACCGTTGACAGTCCAACGGAGAAATACAGTTATCTTTGTAAAATTGTCATTTTTGATGACGTGCCCAATAAAGATTTTTTATATTCTTCATGATATGAGGCAACCCTCTTAGAGGATATGTGATCTACAGTAGAAGCATTGAAGCACTATTTTTGAACCAAAAATTTTACATCCGAAACTGACAGTTTAGGGACAATATATACAGAATGAACGGTGATAAAGTGAAGAAAGTGAAGGGAAGAAGTGTTGTCATTCAGTTCAGGAAAGGCAGTTTGATCTGTTGTATCATTAACGTTTTAGCTGTAAATGTGAAAATAAAGAAAGTATTAATTTAAGATAAAGGTCAAATTCCCATCTGAGAGCATGTTGTATTTTGAGTGTATAAATTATTTGCACTTAAAGCTGCAGTCTGTAATGTGTGAAATTACCCTCACCAGTTTTGAGAGGTGACGATGATCCCGAAACCTTTTCCTGCCATGTGTATTTCTTCCCAAAGGAATTGTTGTTTAATGTATCCTGAGGAAAAAGAGAGGTAATTAACAAATGAAGGAAGTAGTGGGAAAGCAGAAGATGAAGAGAAAGGGCGACTAAGCTCTGAATTCTGAGACTCCACCTTTTGTCCCCAACTCGCCACACAACACACACAAAGCTTTTTTCTGGTGAATATGCACTGAATGAGTCTTTTGTCTGTGCATAATGGTGTGAATTTAAAGGGAACCAGACCTTTTCCCCATTGGGAAAACATACCATTATTTAATTTTCTATTCGATTTTAGTGTTCATTCTTGAAACACAAACCTGGAGTTCTACCCCAATTTCGTTGTATCTGCCATGACAAGAAATGGTTTTCTCTTTTATTCTATTCTGTACATATACAATAACAGTGAGAATCTGTTTATATGTTCAATTACATTGTCAAGTTACCATGATATGTAGTCTCTGTCTAAATTCTAAACAGCAGGTACAGGGTAAATTGAATCTTACTTGTGCAGAAATAATAAGTGGTATTATCATAATAATTATTGTAAAAAAATTTATTTTATTTTTTATTACTAAAGTCACAAACACATAAAAATGTACAAATAATAATAATACACTCCTAAGTCAGATCAGACCTGAGTCTGCTCTAAAAGAAAAATAATACAAACCCAATTCCAATTAACTTGGGACGTTGTGTTAAACACAATGCAATGATTTGCAAATCATGTTCAATCTATATTTAATTGAATACACTACGAAGACAAGATATTTAATGTTCAACCTGATAAACTTAATCGTTTTTAGCAAATAATCATTAACTTAGAAATTTATGGCTGCAACACGTTCCAAAAAAGCTGGGACAGGTGGCAAAAAAGACTGAGAAAGTTGAGGAATGCTCATCAAACACTGTTTGGAACATCCCACAGGTGAACAGGCGAATTGGGAACAGGTGGGTGCCATGATTGGGTATAAATGGAGCTTCCCTGAATTGCTCAGTCATTCACAAGCAAAGATGGGGCGAGGATCACCTCTTTGTGAACAAGTGCGTGAGAAAATAGTCGAACAGTTTAGGGCCAATGTTCCTCAATGTACAATTGCAAGGGATTTAGGGATTTCATCATCTACGGTCCATAATATCATCAAAAGGTTCAGAGAATCTGGAGAAATCCCTGCATGTAAGTGGCAAGGCCGAAAACCAACATTGAATGCCCGTGACCTTCAAACACTCAGGCGGCACTGCATCAAAAACCGACATCAATGTTTAAATTATATCACCACATGGGCTCAGGAACACTTCAGAAAACCAATGTCAGTAAATACAGTTCGGCGCTACATCCGTAAGTGCAACTTGAAACTCTACTATGCAAAGCAAAAGTCATTTATCCACAACACCCAGAAACGCTGCCAGCTTCTCTGGGCCCGAGCTCATCTAAGATGGACTGATGAAAAGTGGAAAAGTGTTCTGTGGTGCAACGAGTCCACATTTCAAATTGTATTTGGAAATTGTGGACGTCGTGTCCTCCGGGCCAAAGAGGAAAATAACCATCCGGACTGTTATGGACGCAAAGTTCAAAAGCCGGCATCGGTGATGGTATGGGGCTGTGTTAGTGCCAATGGCATGGGTAACTTACAAATCTGTGAAGGCACCATTAATGCTGGAAGGTACATACAGGTTTTGGAGAAACATATGCTGCCATCCAAGCAACGTCTTTTTCACAGGACGCCCCTGCTTATTTCAGCAAGACCACATTCTGCACGTGTTACAACAGCGTGGCTTAGTAGTAAAAGAGTGTGGGTACTAGACTGGCCTGCCTGCAGTCCAGACCTGTCTCCCATTGAAAATGTGTATAGCGCATTATGAAGCGTAAAATACGACAACGGAGACCCCGGACTGTTGAACAGCTGAAGCTATACATCAAGCAAGAATGGGAAATAATTCCACCTACAAAGCTTCAACAATTAGTGTCCTCAGTTCCCAAACATTTATTGAATGTTGTTAAACGAAAATGTGATGTAACACAATGGTAAACATGACCCTTTCCCAGCTTTTTTGGAACGTGTTGTAGCCGTAAGATTTTGAGTTAATGATTATTTTCTAAAAACAATAAGGTTTATCAGTTTGAACATTAAATATCTTGTCTTTGTAGTGTATTCAATTTAATATAGGTCGAACATGATTTGCAAATCATTGTATTCTATTTTTATTTATGTTTAACACAACGTCCCAACTTCATTGGAATTGGGGTTGTACATACATACAGACATAAATCAGGGTGAACTTTTTCCAACTTTTGTGTTTTTTTTTATACATCTAGATGGACATACTGGTCAGTGAATAAGTAGTGCTCATGGTTCCACAAGTGACACATGAGTGCTGAATGAGATAAAAATAATGAACTGGAAACTCCTGGGATCAGAATATTTGGTTGCAAATATGGTTCCTTTTACTATGCCCACCCACCGATGCATGACTCACTTTCCATTCTTCTGTACCAGGCGGAGACAGATGTCGCCGTGGTAATGAAAGACGTGGAAGCATCTTGCCATGAATTCAATAATATCATGGGCAAATGCAACTGTGTGTATTAATTACCCAGATCTATGTGGAAGTGACTCCATGTGATACCACCTGACTGAAAACTCGACCTCCCATACTTCTTCATCAAGATATGACATTGGTCATATCATTGAGAATAAATGAGGTGTCCACAGATGAATGAGTGAGTTTAGAGCACAGGTAGGATTTGCCTCCAAGCCCAGACTCACACAGAAATACTTACAAGTGTGGTGTAACCAGATGGAAGATTATCGGGATTCAGGATTAATCCTGATATCAGGTTGGCGTTTCTGTCTGAATACATTTACTCAAAGAGTCTTAGAGAGGACAAACAGAAAAATAAAAGCTGCCATGTAAGTCTGGGTGAAAAGGGACACAAATGTTTTCTCATTAAAGTAACAACATTGACTCAACACTGAAAGTACTGTGGTATCCCTCTCTTGTTATTCATCACAGAAGCCAAATGAAGCAGCGCCGAATATTTGCAGTTTGCATTTTTATTTATTCACTGACCTGGAAACAGTCACCCAGTTCCGTCTCTCTGCAACTCTCAAGCACTCAGATTGTAGAATACTACCCAGAAATCATTGGCACTCAAATATCTTATGTAATCATCTCAGCCAGAGTGGTTGTGGTTTGACAGTGGATCTTACGTCTGCCAGCATGATTGATGAAATTAAAACTAAAGCAACCACAACCACATACAAGTTATTCTATCATCATTTTTAGTCATTGTTTAAAGTATTTGTTTTCCAAGACATTTTTGTATTGTAGCACCGCTATGAATAATGAAGTACAGATCAATCACATTAGGTGCACATGAGCAATGTAATATGATCCAATACAAATGCTGTGATTCATCGCCATGTCAAATGATTTAACATCATCGTCATCAGGTACCGCAACTACTCTCTAATAGTATTATACAGAGCTGCCAAATGTTACGGAACATCCCTATATTGTTACGGAAATCACTGAACGTTGACTTGTTACGGCTGTAACACTGATTGTTCCAGATAAAAAAACTTTTTTGCGTCTGACATTACTGGTGTGTCCACATTGAACAGCTATTTGGTACACGCCATTTTATTACGCCCCGTGGCTGGCAAGCCACAGAAGCAAAATTTCTCTTTGCGTCCGGTGTCAATGCATTCCAAGTCACTGATCATCGCCTCCATAGTACCACATAAACTACACTTATTACCATGCTTCTTACAAAAGAATCACAAAGGGAGGACGAAGTGCTAATTGTTAAGCTATCATGTCATGCAGTTGCGAAACATTAAAATTAATGATTTGGTGGTACAGTACACTTGTCACATACGTCTGGCTGGAACCGCGGTTTCGCTGAGAGTAACCAACTTTCAATAACAAAATAACAGGCCAATTAATACGTGTTTAGAGATATAAATATAAAATCATGCACGACCACACAGGAAGCCACGTCTGAACTGGAAATGAATTAGTACGTCACAGCACACGTCACTTCAGAACGTGGGCAGGTTAAAAATATATTATTATTATTAATAAATTACGATTATGACTGTGGCGGCACGGTGGCCGACTGGTTAGAGCGTCAGCCTCACAGTTCTGAGGAGCGGGGTTCAATCCCCGGTCCCGCCTGTGTGGAGTTGGCATGTTCTCCCCGTGCCTGCGTGGGTTTTCTCCGGGCACTCCGGTTTCCTCATCCCAAAAACATGCATTAATTGGAGACTCTAAATTGCCTGTAGGTGTGAATGTGAGTGCGAATGTTGTTTGTTTGTATGTGCCCTGCGATTGGCTGGCAACCAGTTCTGGGTGTACCCCGCCTCCTGCCCGATGATAGCTGGGATAGGCTCCAGCACGCCCGCGACCCTAGTGAGGAGAAGCGGCTCAGAAAATGGATGGATGGATGGATTATGACTGTTGCACGTAAATATTCTTGACAAAATTAGGAAAATATGGGAATTCAGACAAATTTGGACAAATTGTTCTGGTAGTGAAATCTTATAGGTTGGCAGCTCTGATTATATGTGCATATTGGAATGCAGGACAAATCTAGATGTCGGATTCATTGAGGTACTCTGCATTATACATCTGTGTGTTTGTAGACAGTATTTTTTTCACTTGGATCGCATTAATTAAACTAGGCAACTGTACCTAATGAAGTGCTAAGTGTGTGTAAATTCATACTTTTAGCTGCTGAAGAAAGCGAACGACTTCCTAAGAACACAGCCTTTTGGAGCAATTGTTTCCTTCATACTTTCTAGTCGTGACAACTCAAACACAGAAAGGGAAACTCGGAAGAACAACGCTAAAGCGGCTTCAGCGGTCAGTTTTCCACCTCAGGGAAACCAGACAAACTAAAACACTGACAAATGTGACGCTGCTCAGAAAATCATTTTGACAGCCTACAAGCCTGGAGGAGTGAGTGTAGAATCATATATATATATATATATATATATATATATATATATATATATATATATATATATATATATATATATATATTTATTTATCGAATAACCTCAATAAAAAATAAATACAAATTATACTTTTAAAGTGCAAAATAACAGAGTTCAATTGAGTTATTATTTTACTGTCAGTATATGGTCGAACAGCATTTGCTTTCTCCACATGTGCAGCAATATACTTTGAAACTTCTTGATACAGCTGAGGTTTGGTTTTATTGACACGGCGGATAGGAAATTAGGAATCCTGTAGTGAGGCTTAAAGTGCTCAGCTGTCTCTGTGTATGCCTTGTTGAAATCACTGTTCCTGCTCTGCATGTCTTGACCTCTGAGGTGCAGTGGTGCACGCAATGAGATACACACTTGCAGTAACAAAGAAAGTATAAGTAACGATCGAATATTGTTAATATGACTCATTTTTCACAGAAGAATATATGCCATAGTGTATTGTTATATTGGCTGTTTATACAGTGGGTACGGAAAGTATTCAGACCCCCTTAAAGTTTTACTCATTGATATATTGATATATAAGGTAAGTTTAGCGCTCTGCTCAATGCGCCACGATATTTCCTGCACTATGCATGTGCATGTCCCATGATCCCCTGTGCACTTTGTAAGGGATCATGGGAGATGTGGTTTGGTTCTCAGATCAGCCCACTAAATGGCGCCATAAAAAAACTATACTGTTTGATACTCCCATGATCACCTATGACGTCACAGACAGGAAAACTTAACAGAGTAACGTCTTTATCATTAAAAGTGGTAAAACACACACACATCCATGTAAAGTCTGCTGCGCTTAAATCCAATGCGTTTTTTCCTAGTATCGATACAATCAATTGATTACCTTTTAGATTTAAGTCGATATATTTTCGTCCGGAAGGCTAACTATCGGACTTACGGAAACGGCTAACACGGCTAACAGGGCTACAGATTAGCTAGTACCTTCATGGAACCTGCACGTTGGTTATTCATCTTTCTGGGAAAATTCAGCGATACGTACAACTGCCGAGAGTCTCAAACTGCCGCAGTTTCCTGCCATGAAAGGCAGATGTGAAAGCAGCACACACCAGGTGACTGAACTACTGCAACGATCCTTCAGCAACAGCAGGAAAACTTAAAAAGCTTTGTCACAATAATCATGGACTGAACGAAAAAAAAAAGACTGGATGCACTTTCACTGGAGAAACAGCAGGGGAAAGCGTGAAAGTCCAGTTTGCAATTTAGTTATTTAAATGTAAAGGGAAGCAAAACATGCAAATAAGAACTTGATTTTTGTTGTTGTAAGTTCAACATATAAACACATATTTTTAAAAAGGCCATACTACAGCGTGTGTCCCATGAATGGTTTTACTGTACGTTGTGATGCATCTAATCTAACCTTAGAAGCAGTATTATGCGCTGCACTTATTGCACTTCAAATTCTGTGGACTGTTATACAGTACCTGCATTTGATTTGCAGTTAGTTGTTCATCTCTTAGAAAGTTAATGAAAACAAAAATTAAATGCTAATTTTTGTTGAGTTTTTATTACACAATACTTATCTTTTTTTTTTTGGGACAAATACCCCAAAAACAAACAAAACCTAAAACTAATACTGGAAATAATGCAAACTAAAAACAAAGGATTTTTGAAAAAATAAAAACTAACAAAATCTGCTGTAAAAACTAATTCAAACTAACTGAATTTGAAAAAGAAGTCAAAACTAAATCAAAACTAACTATAATATAAAATACAAAACTATTATAAACCTGGTATGTATGTAAGTATGTATGAATGTATGTATGTATTTGAGATGTCACAATATTCACAATATACCGAAATTAAAAGTGCCTCAGCATCGCCGAGGTCTGGTATAAAATAATGAGCCATTATTGTGTTTAAAATTTAGTTTTGTGCCGGTTATATGTAGCAATGCCGCTTAGCCAGGATACAACAGCCACTTTTTTTGCTTCCAGTTGAAGTTTCAAAAGTCAAACTGCAAGATTAAGAACAGTCCCCCAAAAGATGAGTGTGGATGTTGCCTTATCACCAACCCAGTTTGATTAGATTGGACTAAACTGTTCTTTTTATTAAAAGCAGACCAAAGAACAGTTTGACATGTTTTCCTTGAGAGACTCTTCTTCCAACTGATCCAACAAGAGACATAGTGAGCCTGTCACACTAACATTGCCTAGTTTATTCTTCATTATTTGTTGGATTGGTGTCTAATGGGACAGGGAACAAATATCCTTTCAGGTTTTTCTTCGTTAATCTCCAACGTTCCACAGCTGGTTTGGTTTAACTACATAGAACACATTTCACTGTAAATTGTAGCCTATATGTAAAAAGTTTATTCTTCTTAGGAGTCTGCCCTTTTACAAACAGTGTCAGTAATCAGGTAGATGTTAGCCAAACCCAGATGAATGGTAGCAATCAATGTTAAAAATATGGAAACCTCTTGGGGTCTGGGAGTAAGATTCATAGGACAAAAGGCCTCTGCAAGAGCTAAAGCCAGCATGGATCTCCTCAAGATATGTTCCTGCAAAGCCAAGACAAGCTAAACCAGTAAATGTATCCATGCATGAGGTGGTTAGGCAATGAGAACCCCAACAGAATAAGCATTTGCTATCATATTAACTATCATTAATTAGAATAATAACAGTACATAAAACGTGCTGAGGGAGCGGGATGACTAAACATGATGAGCGTGATGACTAAACATACATTCATCAGACGACCTAAACATACGTTTGCCGGATGACCAGAAACATGACTCGGATGGGCACCCATAAAAATAGTTCACACTAAATAAAGTGTGTCTGACAACACGGTGAAATCAAAAAGTCATAGGGCAACACAGTCCTCAGACTATGACACAAACCTGCCACCATAAACAGCCATTACCATTTACAAATCACACAATTCAACTTTGAACTTCCCGTCGAGATGGTTGGCTATTGCATGATATACTCTACAGATTTAGCAAAGGTAAATGTGCTGTATGAAAAGACTGGACAGGCACACAGTCATATTATACTTACACTCACACGCTTATATAAGCTCTTGTGTACTTGTAAGGTTGGCCCTCAACATACACTATTATTCGATTCACAGTGATCATAAAACAAAATCACAACTCTTGTTTCCATTCACATATGACAACAATAGAAATGATACAAACACCAAGGGGAGAAAGGTCTTGACAAAGTCTTGACAATAGACTGTTGTTCAGTTGAGTGAACACATCCTCTTACAGCAAATGCAAAGGATTCAATAATAATATGACTGCCATTGTCCAATAACATTTGCATTCAAAGACCAATATGTGCTATAAGATAAAATATGATTTTCCGACACTGTTGCGTGTATGCGTATGTGTATACAGTATGTAAAAAAATAAAATAATGAAATAAACAAAAAGACTTTACCTGTGTCCGGGGCACAACTGGAAAGAGGTTAAGGGTTGTCGGTCTCTTGGGCCGGTAGGTATCCATGGTAACAGGTTCTGTAGGATCCTTGGTGACTGGAGGAAGTGCGATGGAGGCTTTGGAAGACTCTTTATCACCGCGGAAACCGTCAGCACCATCAATGAGATCCAAATGCAGCATCTCTGCCTGGAGCTGTCCTACGGCGCCGAGCTCTGCCCTCCCCGCCCTGCCATTGGTCCCTCGTCTTGTGTGGCCCTGCAGTGATTGGAAGGCACATCCTGTCATTAGTAGCAGATAAACAGAAACAGACAACAGTGAGCGAGGGAGAGGGAGTGTGAGTGGATGACATGAGGAGACTGAACTGGCCAATTAGAACATTCCCTGACTTTGGCTTGCAGCACTCTCACCGTCAACACTAAGCTGGCGAGAGCCCCCAAAACAGCTGAGAGCCCCTTCCTCCCGTGCACTACAGAGTGTTTAGCTGCACAGCTTTTCTTTAACATGTTGAAATAATGGTTCATGCTGATGGTCTGACTTGGTGTAAAAATCCCCACTACATTGCCATTTGGCATTATTAAGACATTAGCTTTTAAGCTGTATCGGATGGACATTATCAGTCATTCAACACACACTACAGTGATGCAGCTTTATTTCACTATGACGAAAAATAATAGGCTATGTTCACACAGCAGGTCAATTCCAATTTTTTTGCCCAATGTGACATGTATCTAATTTTTTCATGTCAATGTGAACAGTGCAATTCCGATTTTTTTTTAAATTTTTATATCCGACCCAGGCCGGTATCGAACACGAGTGCAATATGAACGCTTAGCCAACCCAGACGTCATCAAACTACGACAAACGTCACAATTGTTGGACAAAACACGCGACAAAATCAAACGGCAGACAAAGGAGCAGAAAACAGTCAGTGTGGAAAAGATGATGCTGTATAACTGATAAATATAATAAAATGTTGGCTTCGGTTGCACAAAATCCTTGAAATTACCATAAATGCGTCATGACGAGACCTCCGAGAGGGGCCATATTTATTTCCGTCAACACAGCGCCTCCTGTTTGTGCACATGTGCAGCGTGACGTCCTTTTGTGCGCAGGCGTGTGACGTTTAAGGACGCATTCAGTCTTCAGTCGAAGTCCAATTGTTTTTGTAACGTTGAACAACTACATAAAAAGATCGGATTTCATTTAAAAAAATCTGAATTGGGCATAATTGCCCTGCAGTGTGAACGTAGCCCAAGCCATGTTTTGTAGGGAAAACCATGGGAATAGGCAACTGTTATTTTCGCCAATCCTCAAATGAGTTCCAGAAAAATCACACTACTGTACTTATTTGGACTTATTTTCAACCTTTAAAACATATTTGTTAGTTGAGGTGGATTTGTAACCCTGCTGTCGGGGAAAATAATGAGTGCACACAGCAGTACTGAATAGACAGTATACACAGATTTTTCAAAATGTTTGCAATATTTTTTGTCTGCCAGTAGGGGGCACACAGGTTGCAATGTTACAATATCCATCCATCCATTTTCCGGACCGCTTATCCTTACTAGTCACTGATGGTGTAGTGGTACACTCGCCTGACTTTGGTACGGGCAGCGTGCGTTCAGTTCCCACTCAGTGACGGTGTGAATGTGAGTAGGAATGGTTGTCTGTGTCTATATGTTCCCTGTGATGACTGGCGACCAGTTCATGGTGTAGTCCGCATTTCGCCCGAAGTCCCCTGAGATAGGCTCTGGCGCCCCGTGACCCTAACCAGGATAAGCGGTGTTGAAAATGGATGGATGGATGGCTTATCCTTACTAGGGTTGCGGGTGTGCTGGAGCCTATGCCAGCTGACTCTAAGTGAGAGGCGGGGTACGCCCTGAACTGGTCGCTAGCCAATCGCAGGGCACATAGAAACAAATAACCATTCGCACTCACATTCACACCTATGTGCAATTTAGAGTCTTCAATTAAACTACCATTCATGTTTTTGGGATGTGGGAGGAAACCGGAGTACCCAGAGAAAACCCATGCAGAACATATGCAAACTCCACACAGACGAGACTGGAGTTGAATCCTGGTCCAAGAGTGCCGCCCATGCTACAATATGCCAATTGTGAAGAAACATCAAGTCTAATCTACTAATTGGGCGCACCCAGGTTTGAGAAGCTTTTTTGAACAATGCTGTTTGATTTGGACATCCTGTGTCTGGTGTTGCGCATCTAAGCCTCATCTGTTTATGCTATTCAGAAGCAATGAGGGAAAAAGTAGAAAGCTACGATAGCTTGACACGCTGGCTGCTGACTAGCCAGGTGCCCAAAAACATGGGATGCATGGGTGACACAATGTTTTTCATACCCATCATCATTCGTCATTAAAGTTAAAGTTGCAGCCTTAAGTTAAGAGCACAACCAGAACGTTTGTTTTGAATATATATAGTACGGTATTGTGCCGCGACCCGACCCGGATAAGTAGAGAATGGATGGATGGATGGATGGTATTGTGCCTGAGGTTAACATTTGTAACACCTCTATGAATAAAGATAGTTTTTGTTTCAGATGAAAATTGTGTGAATTGCAATTGTTTGTTCCACTTTCTGCTCCATGTCAAGGTCGGATTTGTGAAATATATGGTATACTGTAACACTAAATGAATTAAAGATCGTCATCTCAGTCCAGATTGTTACTGTTGCCTGTTTTGCCTCTGCGAGGGTGGAGATGTGCTGTTGTTGTTGAATGAAAGCTCCATTCATATGGAGTTGAGAGCCTGTCTGTTGTACGGAATAGATAACTGAGTAAAGGCATCTCGAAGCAGTTTTGGGTGTCAAACTAATTTTTGTCACAGGCCACATACAGTTTCACTCAGAGGGCCGTTATGACTGTGAACCCATACATGTAAATGTTGAATTGCTTCCTCATATTATTACAGAGACACAACAAATTGATGGATAACTCGTTTTGAAATCATAAGTCAAGGATAATACTGTAATTTGTTCAATTATTTTTCAAGTTACTGTAAAAATGGGTATGGCAACGAAAAATGCCTGCAGTATCTCAACCTTATTATTTGAAATTTTGGAACAGATTTGAGCAGGAATCATGAAAGTTCACGCACATGATTTGCTATCACAGGCCACATAAATAGTCACCAATTCTGATCATTACCTTTATGGACAGAATTTCTAAGCGCAGCCAAGGTGTTGAGGGTGTCCGTTTTGGTGACCTCAGCATTGTGTCTCTGCTTTTTGCAGATGATGTGGTTGTGATGGCTCCATCAAGCCGCAATCGTCAACTGGAGAGATTCGCTGGAGGGATTTGCAGCCGAGTGTGAAGCGGTTGGGATAAAAACAGCACCTCCAAATCTAAGACCATGGTCCTCAGTCGAAAAAAAGGGTGGCGTGCCCTATTCGGGCAGAGGAGGCAGTCCTGCCCCAAGTGGAGGAGTTAAAGTATGTCGGGGTCCTGTTCACAGTGAGGGAAGAATGGAGCTGGAGATCCTCAGGCGGATCGGTGGAGCATTTGCAGTGATGCGGACTCTGAATCCGTTTGTTGTGGTAAAGAACGAGCTGAGCCGAAAGGTGAAGCTCTCCATTTACCAATCAATCTACGTTCCTACCCTCACCTATGGTCACGAGCTGTGGGTCGAACAAGAACAAGATCGCCGATACAAGCGGCCGAAATGAGTTTCCTCTGCAGGGTGTCCAGCCTCTCCCTTAGAGATAGGGTGAGAAGCTCATCTGGGAGGGGCTCACAGTAGAGCCACTGAGAGGAGCCAGATGAGGTGACTCGGGTATCTGGTTAGGATGCCCCCTGGTGAGGTGTTCCACACATGTGCCACTGGTAGGAGGCCCCGTGGATGACCCAGACGACGTTGGAGAGACTACGTCTCTCGGAAGTCCTGGGAATGCCTCGGGATCCCCCTGGAAGAGCTGGACGAAGTGGCTGGGGAGAGGGAAGTCTGGGCTTCCCAGCTTAAGCTGATGCCCCCCGCAACCCGCCCCCAGATAAGCGGAAGAAAATGGATGGATGGATGAACGGATGAATGGGCCACATAAAAAGATGTGGCGGGCTAGGCCTCGAGTTTGACACCTGTGAATTAAATGCAGAAATATTTATTTTCGTATGCCTTTGCGCCAAATAATAAAAATGATTATTCTATTCTATCCATCCATTTTCTGTACCGCTTATCCTCACTAGGGCCGCAGGGCGTATCCCAGCTATTTTAGGGCGAGAGGCGGGCTCCACTCCGAACTGGTCGCCTGCCAATCACAGGGGTCTTCTATTCTACGTATCTAGATATTAATATTAACTAATAATGGTAATATTGTTGTTATTATAACATTTATAATACATTATGTTAAAAAAAGGCTTCCCAGCCTTTTCAGTGTATGCAACCAAGATTGGCTGCTTTTGGCTTAACAGCTTTCGGCTGGTGACCCAAGAGTGATCTTTTTAACATAATTTTGCCGTCATCGAGTTCAGTTGACATCTGAAATCGAGCAGCCGAATATTTGAAGCTGAAATTGTGTCCATTGAATATTAGGATGGTAAAAAACATTCAGTGTTCGTTATACAAATTCAGAATCTGGTGACACAGATGTACTGTACCTCCATACATTGTGTCCATGCAGATGCAAACAGAAAGCCAAGTAACATGGTAAAATACATTAATGTTTAATCAATTGCATCAGATGACTTCATTCAACCCAATTTCTCTGCGGTAAAACATCAATCACATTTGCCCCCCCCAAAAAATAATAAGGTAGTCAAGTAGGAAGTGTAAACTGCTAAAATTTGCTGTCTCAGAGGCAAAACTAGGAAGACAGCATTGTTGTGTTAAGTGTCATTTTGTGTAAATGAATGCTCCAGATGTATCAGAGGGCTTTGTGTTCTTAGCTATGATAACTATTGCGTCTCTAGTCACATTACACTCAGGACATTGGAACTGGTTTGAATGCTTAAAAGCCTAATTTTCCTTCCCTTTAACTATTTCAAAGAGAAGATCAATATCTGCTAATGCACCCGGCTTTTGCTCGTCCGCTTGTGTTTTATGGCCTCAATTTATAACTGTCCCCTTTAAAAGAGCACTGCTCTGTTGCTAGGAGACAAGTGACGAAGTGGAGGCGGATGAGGAGTACATGCTGCTGGCGCCCTGACGACGCTGCAATACTGCGATGCTCAGCTCTCATCCAATCAGAGAAGCCAAAGCAGGGGAAATCTCACAATAGCCCTAAATTGCAACCTGATGACTCACAAATGATATAAATCACAACTATGTCATCAAGAAAGATTTCAATATTCTTAAAGGGAATGTCTAGCCTCAGAAGAAAATCTGTTCAGATGTAACATTGCCAGTGATTATCCTCTCAATAAAATTGTCACAAGACACTGTTGTTGTTTGCATTGATGAGGCAGGGTCCTTTCCGTCCATGAGTAAATGAGATGACGTGAGCAGTATCCAAGGAGGCAGTTCAAACCAGCCCTTGGTTTATTTTCAGCTCGAACACATGCGGGTGGGGAGTAAAACTAGGTTGCCATGGAAATAATGTAGCTCCATTTGCTGTTTTGCTGAAACATCTCTTACCCCACACCCTCCCTCACGTTCACTATGCTGTTTAATTCCTATTAATCTCATTGGCAGTTCCATCCAGCCTTTACGTTATTAGTAATTTGTTGTCATTGATTTTATTGATTACGTTTTAGACCACTAAGTACAGGAAATTCATTCATTAATTTTCCACTACATGGCCTGTTAAGGGTTGTGGGTAAATTGGAGTCTATCCAGGCAGAGTTCGCGTGAGATCAGGGGTACACCCTGGAGTGGATGAAAGTCAATCACAGGCAGGGCATATAGTGACAAACAAACGTTTACACTAACATTAACAGAAGTTAATTTAGACTCCCAATAAACAATCGTACCCAAACTCACAAACTAAAAATAAATAGCATCATTTAAACCGAATACAATTTGAATACAGAATTTAAATTACAGTTTTAATCTGAAAAGGCTTACTCTGGTTTTGCATGTTTTCAACACATTTTCAAATATAACTTCTAAGATTAAAGGTTAAAGGATGGAGGTGTTGGCAAATGGACAAAAATACCATCTCACTGAGTTAAGTTTAAGACAGTGTGCTTTATTGTTAATTCTGGTAAATATGGAGTCAATTGGCAATTTGTGCACAGTAATGATCTTAGTGGTGATCTTTTCCTCGAGCGTACTGATGTCCCTGCTTTCCACTCTGTGTGGGCCAGGAAATCCTCTTCTCCTCATATAAAATGACATCAGTCACTCAACACAGTTGAGTTCTCATATTACTTGTATTCCCCGGGTTGTAGACGACCGTGGTCAGCAAACAGTTTTTTGCATGTCGGTCATGATTTAGCCTTGATCGTTTTTGATTACTTCAAAATCAAAATGCATTCATATTTCTGAATCAAGCTTCGCAGGACGTTCCGCTGGGTAAGTTTAGCGCTCTGCTCAGTGTTCCACGATATTTCCTGCACTACGCATGTGCATGTCCCATGAGTCCCGAGAGGTGGGGTACATCCTGAACAGGTCGCCAACCAATCGCAGGACACATAAACAAACAGCCATTTGCACTCACATTCACACCTACGGGCAATTTAGTCTCCAATTAATGCATGTTTTTGGGATGTGGGAGGAAACCCACCCAGGTACGGGGAGAACATGCAAACGCCAGACAGACGAGGCCGGATTTGAACCCGGGTCCTCAGAACTTTGAGGCAGATGTGCTAACCAGCCGTCCACCGTGCCATCTCATAAATCATTGCGAGGCACAATTCACCAAACGTTGGGTTGTTGGCCCACTAAGAATGTGAGCTGGCTGAGATTGGACGTGTGGGTGACGTAAGAGGGGGCTATTTTGAGCTTGTCTCTCGCTCCCATTCATGTAACAGGAACTGGCCGCGACAACCATTCCATTCGACAATGAATGCAAGCTTCACTATCTCATCCACCACAGTTACCTTAAAAATTACAAATATAGTATTGTTGTAAAACACAACATGTATACTTTATAGAATGTATTTTTATCTCTGCAGTGGCTGAGACTTGCTCGCATAAAACCTGTAAAAGCTGTGTGAGATGATGGGCAGGTAACAACCATGGAATGGTCAGGTAAAATTAGGGTTGAGCATCGTTTAAATTTGAGCGATTCCGGTCCCGAATCCGGTTCCTCATTTCGCTTCCGGTTCCAAACGATTCTCGATTCCGATTCTCTTAAGGTGCTGCGTCAAAAAAGTTTGCATGGTTTAAATAAAGGGTGTCCAAATTATTAACATTAGCAGCCTGCAGTATAAACTAAAATGAACATTTGACTCGGGGTTCTTTATAACCAGTATCAATATCAAACCTATGAACAAAAAGGCAATGTGTGTGGAACTAACCCACTTGACTAAATATCCATTAATTAATGTTTGAGCTAAAATTTAAAGATAGCATTGTTAAAATAGTGATTTGCGACTGTTTTATCACATCAAATTGTTTATATGTGCACGTTTTAACTTGACTTCCTGTTTTAAGCTTGTAGCTTTGTATTTTGAAGGGTAAGCACCGGAACTCAGGATTTTAGCACAAAAAGTACATCACATGACACCGGTGAATTTTGAAAGCGAAAGTAAACGTAGACGGCAAGAAAAAGAGTAATAAATGGAACCAAATACTATAAAATGTTGATTCCTTTACCTTCCCACCGATGAAGCACAAGGTTAGTGTTTGTGATACTGTGAGACGTTTATGTGAACTTTGTCGAAATTCATTGTGATGTAAAGTTGCTAGTTTGACCTTTGATGAAGTTTTACCTCAATGTTAAGCTTTTTTTTTTTTTGTCATCCTGTCTTACGTTGGTTTGAAGACTAAAATAAATGCTAAAATCCATCAGTGCAAAAGTGCAACCCACCGTTTAACTTGTTGGGCGCCTCAATATTGGCATAGATGTATTGTTTGACTCACCCAATTTGACTTGATTGAAGCTGCGTGCGGTGTAGGCTGAGACTCAGAGCGGGTGGGACCGCGTCAGACTTCTGCACATTGTGAAAGCCTCCTTGGCACAATATAATCTTATTCCAAGTGTTGCACTGAGGCGACTGGTCATTTATTTTAACAAAGTTGAGACACACTTTTGTTCGCCGTTGGCCACAAGCATGTCTTCTTGTGCATTCTTCTTCGTTGGCTTTCACCACCACTTTCTTTTCGGCGGACCCTAGGCAATGAAACTGGGAACGTTAGTACCGGTTCCAATCGGTTCTCGATTCACGAACCCAACCCTAGGTATAATATATAAGCCATAAATATATGAATATAATTACCAAAACTACGTCATACTGTCGGTGATTTCAAATCCTGTCATTTCCAAGCAGTTTATGTTCAAAGGCTTTTGCATTCAAACGACAAACCGCATAGATGTCAAACTTAAACCATGTCACAGACACATTTTGACCTATTTTATGCATAAAACAGTAGAAAAAAAATCATTATAATGGAAGGTGACCTTTAAATATCCATTTTCTGTTTCATCTGAATTGTTCCTTGGTCCTTTACTATTTCTTCTTTGATGACACAACAGCCAGCCCCCCCCCCCAAGGCCCACATTCAGAGCTAGAGATATTACAATATATTATGTTCAGGAAGGCTATTCTATGGTTAGCACCCCAAATAAGAAGGCATGAAAAAGCATAGCGAAAGATCCCAAAATATCAAATGCTAATCTGCTAACGTAAATGACTCAGGGGAAGAAAAGCTTTCGACCCTCCTGTTTGTTGTCTTGGTTACAAGAAAAGAAATGAATAATACGGGTGAAGGAGGAAGCGGCATCAATGGTTCAGAGAGAACAGAGCTGAAGAGATCTGACAGAATAATACATTCACCTCTCTTGCGTTTGCTCTCTGTAGCCGTCATAATCTGTCTCTGGGTCTTTATTTTATAGTTCAAACATCATCCAATTAAATAAAAATATAAATCATTCATTTACTATGCCACAAGTTCAAAAAACACACAGTGCAGTAGGGGCTAAGGGTGCCCAAAATGTGCTTTAAGATAATGAAATAACATGACACAGTGTGGGATTATATGCAGTAAACTCATCACACACACTTTTACCAAATGTGCCTGAGTCGGGCATCTGGCATCTATCCGCTACTGGCAGGAAGCTACAGACCAACAACTCTGTGAGAATGACATCAAATCCCTATGTCCTGTTCACCTTTGGATTGTATAGTCTAACTTTGTTGTGTAAAAAAATTAAGGTGCACAGCAAAAAATAATTAGACAGAATGAATTAAAACAACACCTTTTGATGAGCTCGTTTTTCTAAATCAGGCAATGAGCCCTCGTGATCTGTCAGGGTGAATCCTGCCTCTTACCGAAAAGTCCATTTCACACAGTTTCTGCAATATGGGGTGCATCAAAATACATGAAAGTGGAAGAAAATTACAGTAGATTGTGTTTTGTAGTACTGTGCGAAATTACGATCTAAAGCATATCGTAGTGCACTCTTCAAATGTTTACCAAACCCTCAATCGTGCTAAATTGGGATTTTGACGTGTGGGGTATTAGGTTAGCACTGCTGCTACACTGATGAAGCATCTGAGGTGGGTTAGGGTGTCTCACGTTAGCTCAGCTCCTGCTCTGTTACATTTGTGTAACAATTGGAATGACGATAAATCAGTTAGACCTGCCTGTGAGTACAATGCAAGGATGATGTTCTAAAGAGGTGACTGTTATAGTACACGGTTCACCAGTGTGTTCAATAAACAGAGTCTCAGTCTGTACAGTTTGCACGTATTTCAAAAGAGTATGAGTTAGTGAATTTTTGTGTGACAAAAATGACTTTTGACGCCCTACAAATCGCATGCTACACAAACACTGTATGGACAACGAATTAAGTTTAATGTAACTGCAACAATGTTATTACTTTGTGGTAACATTTTTACATCACCGGCAAATATTCATTGATGGCACTGCTAGAGGAGAAAGAATGTAAGCAATATACCATCCACGGAGAGCTTAGAAGAGAACAAAATGGAACTGTTTAACTGCACTCTTAACCACAAGTTCCTAAGTGTGTTTCTACCCTAACCAGCTGATGGCTGTAATTTTGAATGCTTTTAAGCTCGTTTTTAAACCATCTGTAGCTCTTATAGAATTATTTTAATTGTTTTTACCATAACCTGCTGTTGCTGGAACTCAGAAGTCTTTTATATTGTTTTTAATCTCTCTGTAGCACTTAGAGATTTCATTGAATAAAATGTAAAGTGTGTAGCTCATTTTACACTATGTGAGTCCCAGGATGAATATGTCTTGAAACAATGAGTCCCAGCCCTGGAACATTGAGTCCCTGCAACTAACCCTCATCACGGAGTATACAGATACAGTAATCCTCCGCTACTGTATACAACGGTTGTTGCTTCGCGGTCCCGCTATATTGCAGATTTTTATATGCACAGTTTGGACAATATTTTTGTGTTATCCATTACTCTTGCTCTCTCTCAATATATTATGTTGCAGCCTGCCATGATAGCAAATTCTTTTGGACAATATATTTTCCCAAACACGATAAACAATAGTATTGTTGATGTTTTTATTTATGCCATTGATATAATGACATTATGGAGCATAATAATTGAAAAAAAAAACCTTTAAGAAAAGAAAAAAGAATAATCCTTTTTAAGAACAGTTAACTTTCAATTCTAAAGAATACTGAACATTAGCATTTTACTGTAGAAAAATAAATACCATACCTTTGATAATTAGAAAATATAATTAAATCAGGGCGGCACGGTGGACGACTGGTTAGAGTGTCAGCCTCACAGTTCTGAGAACCGGGGTTCAATCCCCAGCCCCGCCTGTGTGGAGTTTGCATGTTCTCCCCATGCCTGCGTGGGTTTTCTCCGGGCACTCCGGTTTCCTCCCACATCCCAAAAACATGCATTGATTGGAGACTCTAAATTGCCCGTAGGTGTGACTGTGAGTGCGAATGGTTGTTTGTTTGTATGTCCCCTGCGATTGGCTGGCAACCAGTTCAGGGTGTACCCCGCCTCCTGCCCGATGACAGCTGGGATAGGCTCCAGCACGCCTGCGACCCTAGTGAGGAAAAGCGGCTCAGAAAATGGATGGATGGATAATTAAATCAGACTCAGGCTCTGTTCGCAAGTGGCTATTTCTGACCATTTTTGTGTATTCTTTGAATTACAGATTCTGGTGATATACTGGTGCATTAAGATACGAATTGAAATCATTCCAAGTAACTCAAACACTTATCTCAAATCATCTTTCCCATTGTAATTAATGGAAATGCCATTAACTGGCTCCAAAATATTTGTAATGTGTTTTCAATTTATGTATTTTGAAATTTTTATTTTTTTTTACAAGAAAAAAGTGTGAAAGGGTCTTAAGTCAACTGGCAAAGGCCCAGCTTCCTCTTTGTCTCGAAAATGCATAAGCTGGATCCTGGAGCAAAATACAGTGGACTACAAAATGCATATCTGATGAATCTTTACAGAAAAAAACCCAAATGTTTTAGTCCTTTTGCTACAGTCTTACCTTTATATCCGGGCCATTGCAGTTGAGGCTCATTCCACATTCATCTGTGATCTCCGTAATCTCTGACAGGTCATCATCTTCAAACTCACCCAAGCTAATGTCATGGGTCAACCTGGTCAAAGAAAAAAGTGACAAGAGTTTAGAGGAACAGCCTCATCCCCAATCTTAAATTACCAGTCTGACAGAAAGACTACACCATGCCAAGCAATGGCCTCACAGATCACAAGGTCATGAAAAGAATCAGTTAAAAGGTCTGTAGTCATTGTCTAAAATGTACATCTGTAGAATAACAACACTACGACTTCACAGCACATTTTTAGCAGTCTTGGCTTCACAGTGTTTATTCCATTCGCAATTAAATTCAATCAACTCAAAAGGCACCTACAACCCCACGATGACCCCTGGAAATGAGATTATCCTCGACAAATGCATCCTGAACTGCATGAAACAGGATCCAGTAAAACATCATTTGTGCATACACAGTGTCTTTTGAACATTAAAGTATAAGCACAGACAGATCGGCGGCATAATTTTATTTCATTTCCAATATTTTACAATTATGTCTGATCTTATTTGTTCTACTTTCTTTGTATGTATGGGTTACTTGGGTTGTTCCCAACATCTGGTGAAAATTTCATGTCAATTGCACCGTTGGAAATATATTTAGTGAGAAAAATGGTGATGTGTTAAATACTTACTTCAGCCACTGTGTGTGTGTCAGTCATTTTATATATATATATATATATATATATATATATATTTATATATATAAAAAAATCATTATATATATATATATATATATATATATATATATATATATATATATCTTTTACAAAAATATTTAACTATATTTATGATTTCATCCGTACTGAAGCCGAGCTGTGGCTAGAAAGCAAAGCGCAGAGTTTCTGTCACCAAAATGCATGGGTGTAGTCGGGAATGGTCAATTTATCATTGCCAACAGCCTAAAAAAATACAGATACTGTGTCCTTATCCTTGCCCATTTCATCTTCTTTGTGTTCATCTGCTTCCTCCTTGACAATCACAACTTGTTTTTGTGGTTCAATAAAATATAATTCAGTATAGCATATTGTAAATGGAGCCTCAAAACCTGACACAGGGTCACAGTCACTCACTCAGGGCAAGGTGGGCAAAATAGTTAAGCTGCAGTGACATCAGTCTGACAATAATTTCAAGATAATGTCAAGTCTGAAAAGAATGAAAATGCGCCTTGTATATAAATAGCTATGATCATCTAAAGACACCACAAGTAAGATGTGCACGAGATTCAGGCAATCAATGTTTCTGTTTACATAATAATGAGGTACTGAAGGAGGAGAGAAAAGAGACAGAATTCCCAAATGGGTCCAAACACCTTCACCATTATATATAATACATGTATCTAATAGGGCTAATAACATCAGTGAAGAGTAACTGATGGTGTAATGGTGCATTCGCCTGAGTTCGGTGCTGGCAATGTGGGTTCAGTTCCCACTCGGTGACGGTGTGAATGTGAGTGCGAGTGGTGGTCTGTGTCTATACGTGCCCTGCGACTGACTGTCGACCACTTCTGGGTATAGTCCGCCTTTCGCCTTAAGTCAGCTGGGATAGGCTCCAGCACCCCATGACCTTGACCAGGATAAGTGGTACTTAGAATGGATGGATGGATGAATGTCAGTAAATTCATGTAACTGACATCAATGCTTAATTTCTTAAAATGAAACCCAACTTTTGGCACATTCAATTTTTCAGGTTCTTTGAAATCATTTTGCTGTTACTTTTAAGGAAAAGAGATAATAAGAAGCTTATTTTATATTCCATGTTTTCACTATTTATATGTTTACTAAATGTATGTGCATGACAGATCCAAGTTTGCAATCTTTGAAATGTGGCACCCCCTGCTAAAACCTGGATCCACAGTAAAGATCTGGCATTTGCTCACGTGTCTAACTCAACAAAATTTTAATTATTCGGTTCAGAGTTTTGAGCTTTCTAGACACATTTATGTTTGTGTACTGAAAATCCACAGCGTCTCAAATTTCACATCGGCATTCTCTGTGATCGATGAAGACTTGAAATGGATTGTACATGTCAACTTTGTCATCCCCTTAAAATGATACCAACACCCTTCTAACATTCTAATTAATGAATCTGCTTGAATATCCTTCTTTTACAGCAAGAACAAATGCAGCATCCTAATACAACTGATAATAGTTTTGTGGCTATCATGGACAAAAAGTACATAATTCTGTACATGCCACTGATTTGTGTTAAGCTGTGAAATATAAAGTTGCAAGAAAAAGTGATCTAAGTCACAACAAATGACAGTTTTCCTAAAGTAATACTACAAAACAATTATTGGTTTCCATGTTTTCATTGACCACAACATACAAACATCACCTTGCGTGGTGGAAATAAAGTATGGGAACCTTTTAATTTAATAACTGGTTGACCTCCTTAGGTAGTGAAAACCATAACCAAATGCTTTCTGTATTTGCAGATCAGACCTGCACAACGGTCAGTTGGAATTTTGGACCATAAATCTTAGCAAAACCGTTTCACTTCAGCAATATTCATGGAATGTCTGGTGTGAATCACACTCTTGAGGTCATGGTGCAGCATTTCTATTGGGTTTAGGTCAGGACTCTGACTGGGCCACTGAAGTCATTCACACTTGTTGACTTACTCCTGTCCTTTGGGTGATTGTCCTGTTGCATCACCCATCCTTTGCTCCGCTTCAGTTGGCAGACAGCTTGTACTAAGTTCTCCCATCATTCAATGTCTTGATAAACTGCAAACTTCAAACAAGTGGACGTGTGGCATGCTGGAGAAATGGCGCTGCTCATCTGGCGACATGGTGAAGGGCTCCTGCTGCATGTCTTTTGTTGGGTTGTAATGTTCCTGTTTAATATCGATTTTCGGTGGAATGGATGCACGGACTAATTGGAGGGGCATGTGCATGCTTTGGGTCTTACGCTGGGTGCACATCTAGAATAAATTGGGATTGAACCCCGGTCCTCAGAACTGTGAGGCAGACCCTCTAACCAGTCGTCCACCGTGCCACCTGTTTATGATCCAGGAAAGTATAAATTACAAATTAATATTTGACCTCTCTGGGACTAATAAAGTATAACCTGTATAAGTAAGTACAAGTCATTATGATTATTCTTCTCTAAAAATTAAAATGCTTTATATCACTAGCTCAAAAGAAAAAAGTAGTTAATTGTAAGTGAACTGGGAGGATCCAGAGCAGTTAATTTAAGTCTTAAGGAGTAAATTTTCTCTTGGGTTGACTTTAACATTTAATGTATTATTCAGTCATTTTGGACCTATTCTAAGAATGTATCATCGTTCTCCCATGATAGCATTATAATTCATTTAACTTGGTCCAGTTGTGTTCACATCGATACTGTGTGTAGTCATAAACATCAACATTCAATATACAATACTGGTCCAAAAATGTCGAGAAAAAAAGTTTGTTTCCAGTCTGGTTATTGTCTCTTCAAATCAATTGCCCAGATTGAATCACTTCAGATTGAGTGTCATAACAGATGCTCAACCCACCGTTGACTGTGCTACATTGTTCTACAATGACATCAGGGAGTAGCAGCACTGGAGAATGGATGCCTCAGCATTTCAGATGAACGTCGACATTATTCTAACAACGAGGGATAACAGGACATTTTACAGCGGTGTTTGTTCTTCTGCTTGTGTTAATGAGTGACAGTGTGACCTCTCACACGGCACTGAAATTGATGTTTTTCTCATATCATAGATAGGAATTAGCATTCCCAATTTGAACTTTAAGAAGCCAATGCTTTGCAAATAAACAGAGGTGAGTAGAGTAGCCAAATATTAGATTCAAGCAAGAGTACTGTTACTTTAGAGTAATATGACTCAAGTAAAAGTAAAAGGTAGTCCTCCAAATATTTTCTTGAATGAGCATAAGAAAGTATTCAGTGAAAAAAATGTAATGTAAATGTAAAATGAGTAACCCGTGAGTAACTTCTGATTAATAAAAAAAGAGCATGAACGTCAAATTAAATTAAAATAATAATAATAATAATAATAATAATAATAATACTGTAGTATATGGGAGTCCACACACACTTGTCACTATTTCAATTTTTAACTGCCCAAAAACCAACAACACATGCGTTGGGCCCTACAGAAATATTATTTGCTTTATTCACTTAAATGACTGAATGAAGAAGCTGTTTGCTGGTGACCAGACTGATTGATAGTGTTTGTCTGTGTGTGTGTGTTTGCTTGATGAGCACGCACGAGAGAGAGAGAGAGAGAGTGCGAGAGAGAGACATCTGCAACTCACTGCAAGGTGTTTTCTCAAGTTAGAAGTGGGCTGAAATTTCCATGTTTGTGCAGTCACAATTTAAAAGACTATGCCGCATGACAAAGCTGTTGTTTTTCGGAGTCTGCAGGGTAAAGATTTCCAAAATGAGTCAATTTGATTGGCCCACGAAGTGCTTCTGTGCGGTGATGTGACTGCCTTGTGCCGTCTCATTGGTGAATTGGAGTCAAATGACACTCGTGATCATGTTGGATTGGCCACAACGGCGCGGAAGTCGATTGTGATATAGATATAAATAGATCGCACACACAATAATGGATAAATAAAAGTAGCGAGCGGCATGTTGATCATTGTAAGGGAGTAAGAGTATCGATTTTTCTTCACATAAATACTCAAGTAAAAGTACAAAGTATGTTGCTTTCAAACAACTCTGATAAGTACAATTTATCCAAAATGTTACTTGAGTAAATGTAACAGAGTAAATGTAACGCGTTACTACCCACTTCTGCAAATAACAGATAAGTTATCAATCACCCTCCATGTGTATCCCCCAAAACCATCCCTGACCCCACTTTGCCAACTGCAAAAGTTGCCTACAGACTGTGTCACTGGTACTGAAGTTAATAAATGAATGATTTCATAAATGAATACATGCATCCATCTTCCATACCGCTTATCCTCACTAGGGTGGTAGGCGTGCTGGAGACTATCACAGCTAACTTTGTACACCCTGAACTGGTCGCCAGCCAATCGCAGGGCATACATAGACAAACAACCATTCACACTCACATTCACACCTACGGGCAATTAAGAGTCTTCAATTAAACTACCATGCATGTTTTTGAGATGTGGGAGGAAACCGTAGTACCCGGAGAAAATCCACACAGGCACGGGGAGAACATGCAAACTCCACACAGGCGAGGCCAGATCTGAACCCAGGTCCTCAGAACTCACAGGCAGATGTGCTAACCAGTCGTCCACCGTTCCACCCTGAATGAATGAATTCATGAATGAATGAATGAATAAATAAATAAATGTATGGGTATTATATAGAATATATGACTAAATCTCTTCATGCTTCAGCTGCTTTATGGTGGGGACCATACAATATGAGAGCATAGACATAAGCAAGAAAGGTAATACAGTAACAGAATTATGAGATGAGGTTGACTGATATAAAATCTGATCATTCATATATACGTTATATGCTGCTGAATGCATCATGTCCAATCCGACATGATACAATACAACAGCGCTTGCATTTATTCTGCTGTAACACATGGTTACAGCTAAAGAGATTTTGGAGTTATTGTTATTCAGTACCTTTGACTTAAAGCTGTTGTTTCCATCACAATGATACATTGGAGTTCAACAGCCAAAACATCAATTTGGAGTTTGACTAAAAATATCCATCCATCCATCCATTATCTGAGCCACTTATCCTCACAAGAGTCACAGGATTGACTAAAAATAAATAAATAAAATAATTATAATATGTGCCATATCACGCAAGCTCCCATTGTTTTTGAGTGGGCCGAGTTCAACTATTTTGACATTAATAAAAGACATTGGTTTCTATATTCTGCGGCTGGTTTTCATGCATTCGAGTCCATCTGTTTGTGGGTACGGAAAGTTTTCATCCATCCATCCATTGTCTGTACCGCTTTACACAAGGTTTGCGGGCCTGCTTGAGCCTATCCCAGCTATCTTCGGGCGAGAGGTGGGCTACACCCCGAACTGGTCGCCAGCCAATCGCAGGGCACACATAAACAAACAACCAGTCGCAGACCCCCTTAAATTTTTTACTCTTTGTTATATTGCAGCCATTTTCTAAAATCATTTAAGCTCATTTCCCCCCCCCCCACATTAATATACACACAGCACCCCATATTGACAGAAAAAAAAGGAATTGTTGACATTTTTGCAGGTTTATTACAAAAGAAAAACAAGAAGCACCCTTTTGAGCTAATACAGCCATGAGTCTTTTTGGGAATGATTTTGGTGGGCAGCCATTTTCACGTCTTTCCAGAGATGCTCAATTGGGTTTAAGTCAGGGCTCTGGCTAGGACATTCGAAAACAGTCACGGAGTTGTTCTGAAGCCACTCCTTCGGTATTTTAGCTGTGTGCTTAGGGTCATTGTCTTTTTTTAAGGTGAACCTTCGGCCCAGTCTGAGGTTCTGAGCACACTGGACAAGGTTTTCGTCCAGGATATCCCTGTATTTGGCTGCATTAATCTTTTCTGCACTCCGCCCCTGCGGCTGACAAACACCCCCACAGCATGATGCTGCCACCACCATGCAGCCATGGCCCAATGGTTAAGATCATTGCCTCCCACCGTGGGGGACCTAGGTTCAAGACCCCTACTGGACCATCTGCCAACATCCCCCGGACTCACAGCTGTGGTGTCCTTGAGCAAGACACTGATACCCTGAAATGCTCCCCGGGTGCTTCAGCTCCTCCCTGCTCCTGTGTGTTCCACTTACATGTGTATGTGTTCACAGTGATGGGTTAAATGCAGAGAACAATTTTTGTGTGCATGCATGCATGTTCATGACAATAGAAGATTCTTATACTTCTTCACTGTTGGGACTGTATTGGACAGGCGATGAGCAGTACCTGGTTTTCTCCACACATGCCACTTAGAATTAAGGCCAACAATTTCTATCTCTGTCCCATCAGACCAGGTAATCTTATTTGTCACCATCTTGGAGTCCTTCAAGCTCCATGCGGGCTTTCATGTGTCTTGCACTGAGGAGAGGCTTCCGTCGGGCCACTCTGCCATAAAGCCCCAACTGGTGGAGGGCTGCAGTGATGGTTGACGTTCTAGAACTTTCTCCCATCTGCCGACTGCATCTCTGGAACTCAGTCACAGTGATCTTTGGGTTCTTCTTTACCTCTAACAACCAAGGCTCTTCTCCCCCAATTGCTCAGTTTGGACGGAAGCTCACTTATGGCTGTGTGATATTTCAGTTTTTCTTTTTTAATAAATCAGCAAAGATTTCAACAATTTCGTTTTTTTGTCAACATGGTGTGCCGTGTGTACATTAATGAGGGAAAAAAAATAACTTAAATGATTTTAACAAAGGCGGCACGGTGGCCGACTGGTTAGAGCGTCAGCCTCACAGTTCTGAGGTGCGGGGTTCAATCCCCGTCCCCGCCTGTGTGGAGTTTGCATGTTCTCCCCGTGCCTGCGTGGGTTTTCTCCGGGCACTCCGGTTTCCTCCCACATCCCAAAAACATGCATTAATTGGAGACTCTAAATTGCCCGTAGGCATGACTGTGAGTGCGAATGGTTGTTTGTTTCGATGTGCCCTGCGATTGGCTGGCAACCAGTTCAGGGTGTACCCCGCCTCCTGCCCGATGACAGCTGGGATAGGCTCCAGCATGCCCGCGACCCTAGTGAGGATAAGCGGCTCAGAAAATGGATGGATGGATGGATTTTAACAAATGGCTGTAATATAACAAAGAATGAAAAATTTAAGGGGGTCTGAAAACCCACTGTATTTGACAAGAAGGACTAATGAGTGTTAGCGCTTCTTGTGTTACCTGCTCGCAAGCTAGCACTGACCGGTTAACTGACCTATACTTATTACTTGTAACCAAAATGCAGGTGTGTGTGTGTGTGTATGTATGTCTGAGTGTGTCCAGATGTGTGTGTGCGTGTGTGAATGTGTGTCTGCGTGTCTGTGTGCGTCCCAGTGTGTATGCGTGTGTGCAAATTAAGGGAGTGATTAATCTGTTTCATTGCTTTTAACGTAAAAGCTTACTTAAGTGTAAACAAAATCAAGATTTTAAGAAGGCATCGGTTTGAATGCTGGGACGAAATATTGCAAAAACGATTCCAATGGGAAAGTCTACCAGCGTCATATGCTCAAACTTCGAGGTACCATACTTATGCACTCCAATACAACACCACCAGATGCTATTTCAATAACTATTTCCGCAACAACTGAAACATTTTACGTTTTGTCAAGTAAAAGCATAAATTTTTACAGCAGAGTTTTACATTAAACTGACCCGCAGTCATTCAGTTTATGATGGTTGGGACACATTGAGATTACTTTTTAACATCTAAACCCAATTAAGATGGCTAAAAATATTCTAAAAGTGAATGTTATTCAATCTGTTCCATTTAGATTGTGTCAGGGACCTAACAAAGTGGCCAACAACAGCATAGTGCCATTACATATGTCAGGAGCATCACAATAAACATATTGAACCTGGCATTTAGTTGTTAAATTAGATTAAAATTAAATTAGATGTGCAGCATACCTGCAGCTGTGCACAATGATTCACACCTTTATACTCCTACTTAGAGACTACATTGGTGCAAGCTGCTGGTCATTCATCAGCTTTGACTTCTTGCAAGGACATTCTTAGGACCAGAGCAGGACGGTCCTGTCAGATGCCACACATCCACATCATTTGATGTATGAAAACAAGCCCAACACTTGCCTATTCACACAGAGCTTTTCCTGCACTCACGCCACTGTCAGAACAACATTATGCGAGTTATGAATTCCCTGGACATGCTATTTTTGGTCTGCAGGCTCTACATCTCTTCCTGACACACAAAGGCATACCCCTCCATTCAAGGGCAAGCCTGTCCTGAGCTTTAACATGCAAAGACTCTGCAAATAGAAAGAGGACATGTAAACAGTTGCACACAAACACAAGGTCACACAATCATGTTGCTGCGTGCCAGGAAAAAAAAGAGAAAACGTTCACAGTGTCCTACCATTTTTCCCATTGGTCCTCCATCCAACCCTCTTCTCCTTCGCCTCCCGAGTCCATACTGTAAGTGAGGAGGGCATCCGAAGCCGAGAAGCGGAGAAGGAGCGAGGGGTTTGGAGAGTGAAGGAGGGAGGGAGTGTGAAGGGGAGGAGCATCAAGAAGGAGAGCTGGAAGAAAGGGGTGAGGTGCAGCTCATACGGGTCGATGGAAGAAGCGTTAGATTCAGCTCTTGCTGCTGCTTCTCTTCCAGAGAAGAGATATTGAGAGGGAATTATTTAAAATAGAGAAGCTAAGGCCATCTAAGAGGAGCATTATTCAATCCGTTTCCGCCTCTTTTCCACTCTGATGTTTACACTGCCTGTGTGGATCAGATTGACGATGCTAAGGCAGGAAAATGCTGGCGTAAGCAGAATACCCGATGGACAGAAAGCCCAGACAAGAGAAGCATCAGCACAACAGGGCATTCCTCTCACTATGCACCATAGTCGTGCTCAATTATTCATGAGGTCCAGTGATCACACACTTTTTTTCTCTCATTCCCTTTCCATTCATCTGAGTAAAATACTATTGTAGCTTATAGCAGTTACAATGGTCACCACTCTTAGCTGTAATGATTGCGTCGTACTAACCAACACCGCAATAAAGAGACACACCCATTTAAAATGTGGGTTTTCATGTGGAACAAACAAATCCTGAAATTGCGTTGAAAAATGTACAGAGGGGTGAAAATATACAGTGCTGCCAAATGTTATGGAACATCCGTATTTTGTTACAGAAATAACTGAACGCTGAGTCGTTACGGCCCTAATACCGATTGTTCGTTCTGGATACTGGGAGGAAAAAAATCCAATGCTCTCCGGTGTTTGGCCACCGTGACGAAAATTTCCTAAGTTAATTAATTGAAAGAAGCACTGTATTCTTAAAAAACAAAACAAGTGAGAGAGAGAGAGAGAGAGAGAGGGAGAGAGAGAGAGAGAGAGAGAGAGAGAGAGAGAGAGAAAAGCTGCTTAGTGCATACTATTTTATTACGCCAGTCAGGGGGGCAGTGTCAACGCATTGTAAGTCACTTATCATCGCCTCCATGGCAGCGGATAAACTTCATTTCTTACCATGCTTCTTACACGTATCGTTTACGTTATCACGAAGGGGGGAGGAGTGAGTAGGAAAAGATGGAAAAGCATGATGCTAATTGCTAAGCTATCGTGTCATTACGTCGCAAGACACCGAAAAAAATTATTGGGTTAACAGTACACTTGTCACATAGTTCTGGCTGGAATCGCGTTATGGCAGAGAATAACCCAAGTTTGAACAACAAAATAACGAGCCAATTAATACGCGTCTGGATGTATAAATGTAAAATAATTCACGACCTCACAAGACGGGACCCCCTGAACCGGAAATGAATTAATACGTCACTGGAGATCAGGTTAAAAGTATATTAGTAATAATGAGTCACTGATGGTGTAGTGGTACACTCGCCTGACTTTGGTGCAGGCAGCGTGGGTTCAGTTCCCACTCAGTGACGGTGTGAATGTGAGTGCGAATGGTTGTCCGTGTCTATATGTGCCCTGTGACTGACTGGCGACCAGTTCAGGGTGTAGTCCGCCTTTCGCCCGAAGTCCGCTGGGATAGGCTCCAGCGTCCCGCGACCCTAACCAGGATAAGCGGTGTTGAAAATGGATGGATGGATAGTAATAATGATAAGTATTTATTATTTAAGGTATATCATATAAATAGCATGCACGAGACGACATCTTTACATTCACAAAATAGAAAGCTAAACTATTGTCCAAGGTTGAAAATAGAATTGGTAAAGGGGAATTAACCCATAGACAGATATTTTTGACGATAACATGTCAAAATTTCATGTACTTTAATTGAAGCGTCCACCATTACAAGGTTCATACAATAAAAACATTAAAACAACAAATATTGAAGCTATAATTTATTAACGATAGCGATTATAGAGGAATGATTATGTTGTATAATTGAACAGTATGCAGAATAATTTTTATCCTATTACAAAATATACTGCAATAACTGTCCCACGGTAATGTTCTTGACAACATTTGGAAAATATGCAAATTCTGAAAAAATGTATACAAATTGTTCTGGAAGTGAATTTCTATGGTTTGGCAGCTCTGAATATGTAACATGAGGATTCATAAAATAATGTGATTGTATAAGCATTTAGAGTTTTATTACAGATTTAATACCTCAATTTCTTGCAATAGTTCACTCTGTTGTTACAAAAGTTTTTGTATGTCTCTTTTCATCGTTCCACTGATTTTGATTTCAATCTATTGCATGGAATAACACTCACATTACAATTTTTTTTTTTACAAAAACTAAAGGAATTATTATAACTGGGTGATTGTATAGTGTATTAACTAAAGCATTCAAAGAGAAATGATAATTTGCCTACTAATCCATTTAATAAGACAATACCAAAAGAAATAAACTCATTTAGTTTTATTTACAAGCTGTCCCTGAACACAGCTCATTCACACAGGCACTGACTGCCAATGTAAAAGTGAAGGGCAGCTGCACTGAACTGCATATCAGCATTAATTACACGAACAAATGGTTAACCAAAATAACAATGTAGAAAAAAACAAAATACAATAAAACTGACACAGAGATGCATAGTTACCGCCGTTTGAATGTGGTGGTTTTTGAAGTTGTGACTCCCACCTCATTCCACTCTTTCTGGATCTCTGCTAGGTTCTTGAATCTTCTCTGTTTGATAAACCGCTGATCCGCTTATCCTCACTAGGGTCCCAGCTATCTTCGGGCGGGAGGCGGGGTACACCCCTGAACCGGTCACGAGCCAATTGCAGGGCACATAGAAACAAACAACCATTTGCACTCAGATTCACACCTACGGGCAATTTAGAGTCTTCAATCAACCTACCACGCATGTTTTTGGGATGTGGGAGGAAAACCCACACAGGCACGGGGAGAACATGCAAACTCCACACAGGTGGGACCGGGATTTGAACCCTGGTCCCCAGAACTGTGAGGCAGATTTTATATATATATGTACTGTTTCCCTATGTTGAGAGTTGAAATACTGTTACAAGCACACACAATTTTAATTCCAAACAAAACTGGGACCCGCGCTCTATGCCGAGTAAGGGCCAGCTTTCTCGATTGGAATGTGCAGATTCAGCAGAATTAAGAGAGAGGAAAGGAAAGGGAGGAAGCAAGAGAGAGAGAGCAAGAGAGAAGTTAGAGCTCATCATGATGAGAACTGCAAGGGGCAACAACTGCCATCTGCTCCAACTGAGGGTTGCTTACAAACCAGTTCAATTCAATCCACTGAACCAAAGCGTTCTTGTTGAAAAGCCTGTTTTTTTTTTTTTTTAATTCGAGAGAGGTATTTTATCAGAGGGAAAGTGTTTAAATCTAAGTCAAAACGACAGTGCAATTTATGTGATACATCTTTATTCCCAGTAAAATATTCAATATTGCAAATAACCTCAATAAAACGATAATAAAAAATAAAGAACAAAGCCTAATCATTTGATTAAAACAGTCTATATGAGGCAGGGACTTCCCTGCCTCATATAGACTGTTTTAATCCATAATAAATATAACAATCGGCCACTTTCATGTAATTATTTTGTCTTTTCAACAACAAATGCAGACTGAATACAATATTTGACATATTGTAATGCCCTTGGATGTGGTCAAGGATGACAGAGTTGTTGATGCCTTTCAAAATACAGTGAAGCACATTCATACAACAGCTGCTATCGGCTACAACTACAACACTGGCTCTCAGACTGGAGCAAGCTACACCTTAAAATGTCCCTTTGCTCTTTCATCTGAAATGTTCCTTTTCTCTTTCAACCTTGCTGACGCCACAACTCCCTCTCAACTTTGCCGACACTACAAAATACAGTGCCTTCTTTTTCGTAGTTTTCCCATTTTGGGGTAGCTATTGTGGCTAAGCCTTCTCCAACTGTTACTGGTAGGGGGACTCCTTTTGTCAATTTATTTTCTTAAATTTCATTATTACTGTTACAATGACAATAAATAAATTTTACGTCTTCTTATTCTTACGTACTCCATTTGTTTGAGGCCTAGTTCCATATAGGATTAGTTATAGGTTTTAAAGACAGCTGCCCTTCCTGAGTTAAACCCTCCCTATTTATTATATATATAAAGTTGTGCCAAAGAGTAACAAGGTGTGGTCCTGGAAGATTTATAGTGCCAATACAAAAATTATACTCAACTGACTCACAACATAGCAAATATACATGGACAACAGTCATGGGTTCACGCTGATTTCCGCATCCTCCAGACTGAATTATATTTTTTAGGCCAAGTTACTGTTGCGTCTCAGTAACAAAATATCTGTTAAAAAAGCTGTAATCACAGACCAAGACAGCAACGCGCCTTTATTGAAAATCGTTAGGTTCAGGAGTCCGGTCATTGCACCGGACTATTGCAATATTAGTCATTCGAACTGCTCTAAGTGCTAGAGGACTCTGCATCTTTTTGCACAATAGTTTTTTGTCAATGTCTTTATGTCTCCAAAGTGTTCTGTAAATTGACTGTCTGTTGTACTAGAGCGGCACCAACTACCAGAGACAAATTCCTTGTGTGTTTTGGACATACTTGGCAAATAAAGATGATTCTGATTCTGATTCCAGTGTGTCTTTAGTAATCCCTGGGGCCTCCTCCCAGTGGAATGTGCACTAACACCCTGCAGAGGAAAATAATTTTCGCCCGCTTGTGTCCGTGATCATATATATATATATATATATATATATATATATATATACATATACACAACAGGACACTTCTTGCTCTCACAACGCCCCCAACAACAACACACTACAATAAACACACATATTTCGTTACAGTATTAAAGATCAATAAGAATATGTAAATACATTCATTATTTAATGTTAAACTAAATAGTGATAACAACAATGTCAGCCTCATTTGTTGTGGATAAAATTGAAAAATGTATATAGAATTTATAGAAATTACAAATGTGTATTATGTTTCTTTCTTACGACATACACCTATTCACAATAATATCCAGAAGTTGGTTCGCAAGGAATTTTCTTGATTTATTATTGTATTCAAAGTTAGTGTATCTTAACTGTTGTTGTAGAAAATCTGTTCTTGTTGATAAGATAACGTCTAATTTATGTTTTGCATTTTGAAGTTGGTTTCTAAGCGTATCTGTATTAATTGCATATTCTTCTGTGAGGTGTTTAATTTTTTCCTCAATTCCATTTTCCAATTTTTGTTCTTGTTTTTTCTTATATGAAGAGCATGATATGATTCGACCTCTAACACAGCTTTTCTGGTTTCCCACTGCAAAGATGGGGATACGGTTGGGGAGTTGTTGAAGTTAAAAAATTCCTTCCTCACGAAATAATCAAAATCTGGGTCCTTCAATAGGGACGTGTTGAGGCGCTATGTTGGTAGGGGTCCAAAACTTGACTCAACTTTTAGATTGAGAGAAATTGGTGCATGGTCGCTGATGATGATTGGATGTATTTTGGGGGTAATTCTTTGAGCTGCCGAATTGTTTGAAAGAAACAAATCTATTCTTGAGAAAGAGCGGGGAACTTACGAGAAAAATGTGTATTCTCTTTTTGTACGTTTTTTCAGCCTCCATGTCAACAAGACCAAAGTCATCCATATACTGCTCTAGTATATTGGGGCATTGTGGCTGATTGCTATTTTTGAGATTTGTGCGATCTATTAAGGGATTTAGCGTAAGGTTAAAATCACCTCCCATGATAATTGTAGAACTGGCTGACAAGTTTAACAAGTATGAAAAGAGCATGTGAAAAAAGGCTGGATCATCTTTATTAGGAGTGTATTCATTGACAATTGTGTAAAGCTTGTTAAATATTGCAGCCTGTATAATCATGTATCGGCCTTCTGGATCTGTGTTAAATATATTGTAGAAGTTCTCATTTATTTGCTAAGCTTGCATTCGTATTATGGACGATTTTGAGAAAGGAAGATGTCTCGCCTTCAAGAAGATGACTCAGCAGGAATCATCAGAGAGAAGGGCGCCTTGACCAAGGACATGGCCAGGGATGTGGCAGGTGTTGGTCCCATGTCTTCACCTTGAAACCCTCCACTTAGTGTGTTGTGTCTTGTAAGCTTAGTATGCTATGTCTTGTAAACTCAGAAACCTCCCTATTTCAAATAAATACAGGAGCGACGGGAGAGATTGTTTAGAGCGTGATGAGAGGCTGTAATCTGAACAATCTCCCATATGCCCTCCTCATGAGAAAAAGAAACCAGCGTCTTCATTCCTTTTGTGCATTTGTATAGGTGTTGGGTGAGATAGATCCAACAATCTGCTACTGTACTGTTTATTGTAAAAAGTAGTCTTTTATGGACTAATATTTAGACTACTCTTTGTCTAGTTATAAAAGGCCAAGATAGGCTGAGTGAAATTAGAGTCAATGAGGCATTTTTCGGCGGCACGGTGGCCGACTGGTTAGACTGGTTCAATCCCCGGCCCCGTGCCTGCGTGGGTTTTCTCCGGGCACTCCGGTTTCCTCCCACATCCCAAAAACATCCATGAATTGAAGACTCTAAATTGCCCGTAGGTGTGAATAGGAGTGCGATTGGTTATTTGTTTGTATGTGCCCTTCGATTGGCTGGCAACCAGTTCAGGGTGTACCCCGCCTACTGCCCGATGTTAGCTGGGATAGGCTCCAGCACGCCCGCGACCCTAGTGAGGAGAAGCGGCTCAGAAAATGGATGGATGGATGGAGGCATTTTTCTTCTGACTCAGTAAGGTGCGTTTCTTGTAACAAGAGGAGGTCTGTTTTAAATTTAGTGATATAATCCATAATCTTCATTCTCTTTGCCTGTGATCAAATGCCATTGACATTCCATGACACAAAAAAAGTGTGACATATAATGCTTGCGTTTGTCATAATTTTAAATAGATTCTGTACTATGCATCCTTTGTTGATGTTTTTTTTTTACAGTTTTCGGAAGATTTTTTGGTATTATGTTGACAAATGTTATTTAGAGAGGGTGATAGAGATGCTATATTTAAGTACAGCAAAGCCAGGTTACATAGAAGGGTAACGAACAAACACTGAACAGAAAAAAACAGTGACAAGGGGATAATATGGTGTTTGGTGGTTGTTTGTAGTGTGCAAGAAGAGTTTTGAGCGACTTGTGTGTTTAGTGTGTGTGGAAACAAGCAGAGCAGAAAAGCAAACAGATAGGAGTGAGATTTTATCCTGGTGGCATTCGTGATTGTTTTTTTTGTTTTGTTTGTCTCAGCAAAAGTGGAAAGACTGAAACAAAATACAATACACTTTTGACGATTCATAACGACAACAGATCAAAAGTAGTACTTATCGAGACGAGCCAGGGCGTGCTGTTGGCATCACAAAACAGTTGGCCGTCGACATATAGCTTGTCGATAACTAGCACGCTCATTTGCCTTTCTCATGGTAATTTTTCATCAACGGGTACAAGATTTTACTCCTCTCGTTGATTTCCTTGGGGAACTGAACGTTCATTCCAAACGAAGTCCCTTTGAGCTCCCGACCTTTTGATTTTACAAACACTTTTTGGTGAAAGTGTTCAAACTTTGCAATGATAGTGGTCGGTTTCCTGGACGAGGGTCTCCCAATCGGTGGACACGGTGAAAGGTAATCTTCTCGACTGTATCTTGCTTTATCTTGAACGCGGACATCATGAACTTTTTAATCTGCACCTCTGGGTTTTCAGGAGAATTTTCTGGAATGCCGGAGAAATGAGATTGTCGCGGATTCTTTGTGATTGAATGTCCAGCGTAGTTTCTTTCATGAGTTTATATTCCTGTCTAAGAGTTTGTAGTTCTGCTGACGGTGACATCATGTTTGATCAATTGCAGTATTATCTAATCTCAGCTCATTGACCTGTTGTGTGAAGTCCAAACTATTTCTGAGTTCGGCGATCTCTTGGCGAAGCAAGTCAAGTGTAATTGAAAATTTCTTGTCGATTGAGAGGAGAACCCTCATCTGTGTCACTGTCGAATCAAGTAAATCTTCAATTGAAGAATCAGCTTCAGCAGCAGTTCAAGGCGAGGGCTCAGATCATCCATGACAGACGAGTTGACGTAGCTGCGGTTACGAGTTACCACTGCTAACAAAGCTGGCGAAGGAAAAGAGAAAAGAACGAAGAGACCAACCGCTGTTGAAAAAGAAACAAAGATGTGAAAAGATAAATTTTGTCTTGTAATAGCTGCTTTTCCAAGTCTATGCAAGGGGCGCCGCCATGTTTTTCGTCTTCAGAAATAACGCAATCTCTCGCATTGTCATAGCATGCTCACGTATTGTGCCTGCTCACGTGCTGCCCTGTATACATATTTTTTGAGCGGCATGGTGTACGACTGTTTAGCACATCTGCCTCACAGTTCTGAGGACCCGGGATAAAATCCGGCTTCGCCTGTGTGGAGTTTGAATGTTCTCCCTCTGCCTGCGTGGGTTTTCTCCGGGTACTCCCACATCCCCAAAACATTCATGGTAGGTTAATTGAAGACTCTAAATTGGTGTGAGAGCGAATGGTTGTTTGTTTCTATGTGCCCTGCGATTGGCTGGCGACCAGCTCAGGGTGTACCCCGCCTCCTGCCCGAAGATAGCTGGGATAGGCTCCAGCACTCCCGCGACCCTAGTGAGGATAAGCGGCTCAGAAAATGGATGGATGAATGTACTAAATCAATGCACTTACCAATCAACAAATGGGAGGAAGACCTCTCCATGTCTGCTGACCGTAGCTACTGGATACAGATTTGTAACAATACGTTTAGAATGACAAAAAACACAAATCTACATCTTATACAATATAAAGTGCTCCATAGAGCACACTTTACTCAATACACTATGCAATGTACACTAATTCAATGCTTTTGGTCTTTGGTTATACAAAAACTATCATATATTTTAAAGGTCAGGATTCCACTTTCCCCAATATTGTGCATACTTGGCAATTTAAGAATAATTGACCTCCCTAATAAATATTCACAATCATTACTTGTCGCGTTAGCTACCGCTAAGAAAACAATTTTATTAAACTGGAAAAACAGACAAGCTATTAACATCATCCATCCATCCATCCATTTTCAACACCGCTTATCCTGGTTAGGGTCGCGGGACGCTGGAGCCTATCCCAGCTGACTTCGGGCGAAAGGCGGACTACACCCTAAACTGGTCGCCAGTCAGTCGCAGGGCACATATAGACACGGACAACCATTCACACTTACATTCACACCGTCACTGAGTGGGAACTGAACCCACGCTGCCTTCACCAAAGTCAGGCGAGTGCACCACTACACCATCAGTGATGCTATTAACATCAATCAGTGGCTAAATCTCATCATAGAATATATTGCGCTCGGAAAAATATCAGCAGAATGAAAAAATCAATTACACATATATGTAGATAGCTGGTCACCTTTCCTCAACATGCTAAATCTAGACTCTTTGATTCCTTTGCCTGAGTAGGGTGCCATTTGACATTGGACAATAGCAAGACGATTTTCACTTTACTTGTGAAAGTAAACAATGGAATTCTATATTCTTTGTTGTCGAGGTTGTTGTTTTATTCTATTTATTTATTTTTATTTTTATTTTCACACATTTTAGATTGGTTTGCAAGGTGAAAAGACATGCATGCTGTGGGGATCTTCTCTTGTCCCTGTGTTTGCTGTTCCGGGCTCTGTGTGGGCGGGACTTTTTTCACTCATTCCTGATCTCGGGAGTGGGAGGGGGGGACCACTGGGCGACCTCCTGGGGAGTAATGGTGGTGTGATGGTGACTCACCCATGTTCCGTGGGTGCTGGGGCGGTGCCGGGTGGCACCTGCCTGGGTCCCCCGCTCTGGCTGCTGCTGGGGGCAGTGGGGCCCCGCTGTTGCTCCTCGGGCCTGCTTCCTCCTCTTCTCTCCGTTCCTTGTGTCCCGCTGCGGTCGACTCTTCCTCTTCCCGTGGGGGAGCCTGTCGGTCCCCTGCGGGCTGTCGGGCCCGCTGTGGGGTTCTTTTCCCAGCCTGGTTTGGGGGGGGGGGAGGGGGTCCACCTCCCACACTCAGGGGCGGGTAGTGTGTGCTGGCGGGAATGTGTGTGGAGAGGAGGGGCGAGGGGGGGCAGGGTCAGTGCTGCGGGTCTGGGTGGGGTGGCCCTCTTCGTCAGCGGTTGTTCGGCCTAATGGGCCCAACCTGCAGAATCCATGCCTCTTAAACACTCACTTAGGAGACACTCACTGTATATATTTTTCGCACTAATAACATCTGGGCACATACACATATCAAAGGATTCCTGGGGGACTGGTATGGGATCGGGAGTGTGTGGGTGTCGGATTGGGTTTCAGCACATCTGTGGCTCCCTGTGGCCCCCACTGAGTGACCAGTTGCCGGGGCGCCTCGGTGGGGCCGGCGGACCGCCCTGGGTCCCTCGGTGTGGGACGTGTCCCATCCGCCGGGTTGGTCTCGGGTGGATCCCTGGGCCTGATCCCGCCCCTCGATTGATTGGGTGGGGTGCTCAACCGCCGCGGTGCGGCCACAGCAATTACAGGACACTTCTGTCAGTCTTTGTGCATGTAAAACGGTGTCAATTCACTTGCATGTATCCGCAGGCACACACCCCTGGGACTCTTTCATTGGGTGTGGGGTCACGCACTTACTGCGAAAAATAACTCATTAATATGCAAATCGCTTGTGTATCCCCTCACTTATACTCTCATCCTGTAGACTTTTAGAATTTACATAATTAATCCCACCACACTTCAGTTGTACAGCCGGGTTCACGACCCTTGTCCTGCATGCTTCTTCTCCAATCCTTGTCCTGTTCTATCTTGTCCTGTTCCTCCCTCACAGGGTAGAGCACTACAGCCCCATGCAACACTCATATTTAATGTTTCATTGTTGTAGATAATGTAATGATTTACTTTGCTCATCCTGTTTACAATTAGTGTTTTGTCTTTTGTCCTTGTTTCTTTCTCCCTTCTAGAAACTTTGTTCTGTTCGAGTGATCAAGTCTGATTCTCAATAAACCTCAATTACAATACTAAGAAACCACAGCGGAAGCTTAAAACCTCCACTGTGACACAGTAAAACTGTTCTGGCATAAAAGGGATACAGATTTTCCATTCTGCTTGACCTAACAGCCGAACAGGACAAAAAAAACAACAAAAACATTGCATGGGCTTAAGCGGGCAGAGGACTTTGAAAGTGCTTATTTAGAAATAACAGTTTATCACCATTTTTGTTTTAAGTGAATAGTTCAAGAGCAAGACTATATATATAGGGGTACAGTAATTGTTCCTCTTCCAGTTAGGTTTTATTGTAGCCTACTTTCTTGGAACACAATAAACACCTTCCTTTTGAATAAAATAAGAAACGGTGGAAAATATAGTTCTTGATAAACAAATGTAACTAATAATAATAATTTAAAAAAAAAAGTGTCCTGCCTGAGGTTCAAACTCATGTGACCACCATACCCCATGGGGTGCACTTACTTCACTGTTTGTTATACTACAGGAACATGTATAAAGTGACATAATGCTGCGGATTATTTATTAGGTCAAAAAATTATCTTCATTCAACCTACCACACACATTTTTGGGATGAAACCGGAGTGCCCAGAGAAACCCCACGCTGACACGGGGAGAACATGCAAACTCCACACAGGCGGGGCCGGGATTTGGACCCTGATCCTCAGAACTGTGAGGCAGATGTGTTAACCAATTGGTCACTGTGCCGCTATTATGAACAACTAAAACCTACAGTGGGTACGGAAAGTATTCAGACCCCTTTAAAATTCTCACTTTGTTATATTGCAGCCATTTGCTAAAATCATTTAAGTTCTCCCCCGATTAATGTACACACTGCACCCCATATTGACAGAAAAAAACGAAATTGTTGAAATTTTTTAGATTTCTGAAAAAAGGAAAACTGAAATATCACACAGCCATAAGTATTCAGACCCTTTGCTGTGACACTCACATATTTAACTCGGGTACTGTCCATTTCTTCTGATCATCCTTGAGATGGTTCTACACCTTCATTGGAGTCCAGCTGTGTTTGATTATACTGATTGGACTTGATTAGGAAAGCCACACACCTGTCTATATAAGACCTTACAGCTCACAGTGCATGTCAGAGCAAAGGAGAATCATGAGATCAAAGGAACTGCCTGAAGAGCTCAGAGACCGAATTGTGGAAAGGCACATATCTGGCCATGGTTACAAAAAAAATTCTGCTGCACTTAAGGTTCCTAAGAGCACAGCGGCCTCCATAATCCTTAAATGGAAGACATTTGGGATGACCAGAACACTTCCTAGAGCTGGCCTTCCGGCCAAACTGAGTAATCGGGGGAGAAGAGCCTTGGTGAGAGAGGTAAAGAAGAACCCAAAGATTGTTGTGGATGAGCTCCAGAGATGCAGTCGGGAGATGGGAGGAAGTTCTAGAAAGTCAACCATCACTGCAGCCCTCCACCAGTTGGGGCTTTATGGCAGAGTAGCCCGACGGAAGACTCTCCTCAGTGCAAGACACATGAAAGCCCGCATGGAGTTTGCTAAAAAACACCTGAAGGATTCTCTGGTCTGATGAGACCAAGATAGAACTTTTTGGCCTTAATTCTAAGCGGAGAAAACCAGGCACTGCTCATCACCTGTCCAATACAATCCCAACAGTGAAGCATGGTGGTGGAAGCATCATGCTGTGGGGTGTTTTTCAGCTGAAAGGAGAGGACGACTGGTTGCAATCGATGATGATTGCGGCCACGTATAGGGATATCACATGACTTTTTTAGTTTAAGCCTGTAATCCATATGCTTTATCCCATACTGAACTTTGAGTGAACACATTTACATTGATTTTAAACAAATACTTCGTGAAAGGATAAAAATCTGAGTGACATGTAGGAATGTTCTAAAGCCTTATATACAGTACACCGATTCAATGAAACATTATATACACACACACAATTTTTTTTTACCTAATAAATAATCTGAAAAATCCGCAGCATTATGTCACTTTATACATTTTCTTGTAGTATAACAATAAGTGAAGCAAATAGACATCAAAAAAGAAGCTACAAATTTTGGTTTCTCAGTGCTTTGGTCAAAGTAGCAAGTCTTTTAAGGTCAGTGGGTTCAAGTCCAAGTGAAGTCACGAGTCATCACTGTTCAAGTCCAAGTCAAGTTGCAAGTCTAGTAACATTGTCAAATCTAAAGGCATCGAATTCATGACTTGAGCCTGACTCGAAATCCAAGTCATGTGACTTGAGTCCACACCCCTGACAAAACCTATTCAGAAGAGATAAGGAACGGATTATTACAGGAGCTTCTACTTACTGTTTACCACTTGGGGCAGCCATCTTTGAAAGTCAACTCGGTGGTAGTGAAAAATCTCTGACTTTCCTCACGGAATGCACCCCGGGTTTGGAAAAAATTAATGTTGAATGTTGAAATTGCAACTGGATTTGCAGCTGAATGTTGACTTGGTAAATATAAGATGAACCAGACAACATAAAGCAAAGCAAATTGATTGATATAGCGCATTTCATACACGACGTAACTCAATGTGATTTACATGATTAAAAGCATTTGAAAACAACAACAACAACAATCATCTTATAAACATTTAAAACAAAGAGAAAACTAAAAGTACAATTAAAACAGTGTATAGAGCTGCATCTGTTTAATGCTCTTTTGGGGGAGTCCAGTCAGAAGACCATTACAATAGTCTAGTCTACTTGACATAAAAGCATGGATGAGCTTCTCCTGGTCTGCTTGGCACATGCAAGCATACACTCTGGATATGTTCTTCAGATGATAGAAGGCAGTTTTAGTCATTGATTTGATATAATCGTTGAAAGTCAGGTCAGAATTTGGGCTTTGTTTTTTTAAAGAGAGTGACTCCATGTATTTACTAACAATCCTCTTTTCTTTATTGCCAAAAACTATTATCTCAGTTTTGTTGTGGTTTAAATTAAAGAAAATTTTGGCTCATCCATTTATTTAACTGTTTTAGACAGTGACACAAAACCTCAATTGAACTGTAGTTAACTAGCGACACTGCACTGCTAGATATAACTGCGTGTCATCTGCATAGCTATGATAGTCAACATTAAAGTTCTTAAGAATTTGACCCAAGGGTAGCATATACAGGCTGAATAGGAGGGTCCAAGAACTGACCCCTGAGGGGACCCCATAGGTCATTGCCATTCGAGGAGATTGAACACTTCCGATGGTTACAAAATAAACCCTTTCCTCCAGGTAGGATTGGAACCATTTAAGGACTGTTCAATTTAGTCCTACCCACGTTTCCAACCTTTTCAGCAGTATATTATAATCTACCATATCAAAAGTCGCATCGAGATCCAACAAGACCAGAATTGACACCTTTTCCGAGTCAGTTTTCAACCTTATATCATTTAGCACTTTGATAAGAGCAGATTCTGTACTGTGATGAGTTCAGAAACCTGATTGAAATTTGTCAAAAAGTCCATTTAAATTCAAGAAATTGCTGAGTTGATTAAAAATAACTTTCTCAACAATTTGGCTATGAAAGGGAGCTTTGAGATGGGTCTATACCTTGCTAACATAGAAGCGTCCAGCGTTCTATTTTTTAGAAGAGGCTTAATGGAGCTACTTTACGAGCTTTAGGAAACTCGCCTGACTGAAGTGAGCAATTGATTATTTGCTGCAAGTTAGCTAGCAGAGAATTTGCAATAGCATTGAAAAAGTCAGATGGTATTGAGTCAAGACAGCTCGTTGATGGTTTCAGCTGCTGTATTGTTTTCTCTACAGTTTTTTTGGTCAACTATCAAATTCTGACATGGTAATAGAAAAATAGAGTTTTTCCTGGGTGCCTTCAGATGTAGTATCATTTTATCATTTAGCTGATTTGTGCTGATATTTAACCTGATGGATTATATTTTTTCACTGAAATAAAAAGGGGGGTGGAGGTTCTTACTAATGATTTCAGAAAATTGTTGCTGTCTTGCCCTGACTAACTCTTGGTTAAAATTACAAAGACTTTGAAAAAAGTACTTTGGTGTTCTCACTGCAAAAAGTTTCACATCCTTGACAGCTCCATCACCAACTATTATGTTTGGGATGCCATTTTATTCTTGTATGATTTAGTTTCATAGCTTTAAGTGGTGGTGGGGGATGAGCATTCTTGGCCAGGGTCTCGTGAAAGTGGCTCAAATCTATTTGTAAGTCTGATGTCAATGTTTTGCATTGACTTGCGTCCTCTTTTCTTCGACCGTCCACGGCCGCTCTCTCTCGGGGTTGAAGAAGCACGCAACACAGGCCACCCGGATTCCTCGGTAATCTGCTGGTGTTCTGTCCTCCCTTTTAGATGTTTTTCCATATGTTGAGGCTTTGCTCCCAGTAAATTCCAGGGAGAACTGCTGGATGATCATTACCATTTCCACAGTCCACATCCTTGCTCTTTGTGGAGCAAAGTGGCTGTGCTTACCATTTTAAGACATCGGTAGCGTGGTTTCATTCCCCAACTGTCCATTTACATCTACATACACTTCAAGACAGTGGATTTTCATTTCCAGGACTGCCATCTTCTGTAGCAGTTTCAGTTCAGTTCAGTTCAGTTTATTTTTGAAAGGGGACAATGCAATTTCATAAAACACATGAAGTACACATGGTTAAAAAAGCCAGAATTAGCCAGAAGGCTAGTTTTCATCTGTAGTCCCCTGGCCATGATGTAAAAAAGCAGTAAAATACATCTACAAGACAATATAATACAGGATACATAATCAAACTATACTATTAAGAGAGAATAAAACCATAATTTTTTTGATCATAACAAAAAGACAACATAACATACTTGTCTTTTAGTGTTGGCAGCTATAGGTGTTAACTAGCCACATTTTCAGTTTTTTTGTGAAGGCCTTGTATGTTGTAAGCAGTTTAACCTCCTTAGGTACTGAGTTCCACTCACCAGCGCTCCTCACTGACCAGGCTGACTTACTGAAAGTGCTCCTGCGCAGAGGAATGAGACAGTCACCTCTGACAGAGCCTCGAGTGACACGCTCAGAGCTGTTTCTTTGGCTGATGAACTCAGCCAGAGGAGCTGGGGCCAAATCATGCAGTACTTTATAAATCAAATTTAAATCTGCAAATATGTGAAGACGGTCCCAGTTTAAAAGACTGTATTTTTTTAAAATTGCACAGTGATGATAGTGCCTTGGTTTTTTATCCATCACTTTAATTACTTGTTTGTACAAAACTTCCAATGGTTTTTTTGCATTCTGACCAGCCTGGGACCAACTGGTTATGCAATAGTTAAAGTGACTAAGAATCATCGAATGCAGGTAAATTTTTGCAGCTTCAGTTGACATTTCATTCCGAATTGCACGAAAATTTGCGAGGTTTAATTTGATATTTTTACACAATTTGTCAATATGGGCTTTAAAGGAAAGCTGTGAATCAATTATTAACCCAAGATATTTGTATTGGCTGACAATTTGCATTTTTTCTCCATTAACAAGTATGTCGGGGTCAGGTGATACTCTATTTGTTTTAGTGAGATACATGCCTACAGTTTTAGAAACGTTTAGCTGTAGACAGCACTCCTGCAACCAAGTTGTGACACAGGACATTGTATTAGTGAGTTTAGCAGCAACAGTATCTTTGGAGCGACCATGAACAAAGAAAACTGTGTCGTCTGCATACATTACGCACTCTGCTTCAGAGCAAACAGTGGGCAAATCGTTGATATAAAGACTAAATAAAAGGGGGCCCAATATTGATCCCTGAGGGACTCCAGAGGTTAGCCTAAGAGACTCTGATCTGCAGTTGTTAACTGATACAGATTGTGTTCGGTCATGCAGATATGATTCAATCCAGCTCACAGCTTTGCGAGAGAAGTTAAATTTTGAGAGCTTGGTAAGAAGAACAGAGTGATTTACTGTATCAAAAGCTTTCCTGAGGTCCAAGAACACCGCCCCTACAACTCCACCCTTGTCGAGAGAAGATTTTATTTTCTCAATGAAGAGGCATGTAGCCATTTCAGTGGAATGCTTGGATCTGAAACCAAACTGCATGGCGTGGAGAGAGGGGGAGCTGCTGATTAAATAATGGACAATCTGCTCTGACACCCATTTTTCTGCAACTTTGGAAATGGCCGGAAGAATGCTTATAGGTCGGTAGTTATTCAGAGAAGTTGAGTCACCGGATTTAAAGACAGGGGTAACAATAGCAGATTTCCAGGCCTTTGGAAAGTGACCAGATGAAATTGAAAGATTAATGATTGAGGCAGGCGGCACGGTGGCCGACTGGTTAGAGCGTCAGCCTCACAGTTCTGAGGTGCGGGGTTCAATCCCCGTCCCCGCCTGTGTGGAGTTTGCATGTTCTCCCCGTGCCTGCGTGGGTTTTCTCCGGGCACTCCGGTTTCCTCCCACATCCCAAAAACATGCATTAATTGGAGACTCTAAATTGCCCGTAGGCATGACTGTGAGTGCGAATGGTTGTTTGTTTCGATGTGCCCTGCGATTGGCTGGCAACCAGTTCAGGGTGTACCCCGCCTCCTGCCCGATGACAGCTGGGATAGGCTCCAGCATGCCCGCGACCCTAGTGAGGAGAAGCGGCTCAGAAAATGGATGGATGGATGATTGAGGCAATAGGAGGAGCAAGAGTTGAACCTAGATCTTTGAGCATGCTCGTGTCCATTCCAAAAACATCCTTTGCCTTAGATGGTTTGAGTGAATGAATTAAATCGATAACTTTGGTCTCAGTAATATTTGTAATAGTAAAGAACTGCGTTGTAGACAATGCAGGGTATTCCTTCATTTGTTTTACTGCAAACTTAGAAGAGATTTCTGACACAGATTCAATGAAGTAGTTGTTAAAAGCATCAGCCATCACTAGAGGTTCCGTCAGGATGTTTCCATTTAATTGAATTTGCATTAGTTTTGTTTTGTTATTTTGTGTAACACCCAATAGTTTTTTAATATAATTCCAGGTTATTTTTGAATTTCCCTTCGCACTATTCAGAGCAGTAATGAAAAAGTCAGCTTTAGATTTTCTTATTTCTTTCACTACCCTATTTCTCAGTGAGATAAAGTGCTGTCTATTGTATCCTGATTTGACCGACAACTTCAAGGAATGATCGCGTTCTTTCATCAGTTTCAGAATAAATGTGTTTAACCAAGGCAGGCCATTCTTTCTAGCTTTTAGTTTAATTATCCGTGTAAATTGTATAATAATTTCTTGTATTTTGTTGGCAAATTTAGAACAATCCTCATCTAAATTTTTACCAGCGAGTAATACATCCCAGTTTACTTCTTGGATGGAATCTTGGAAATTTTGTTGTTCATGTTTTGGTATCCTATTGGATTCAGTGGTGGCCAAGGGTTTGAAGCGCTTTTTATTTAATTTTCTTGAAACCATTATAAGATTGTGATCAGACAATCCTGTGAGCATATTGTATGGCTTCAAGATCCTTTCTGGCCTATTAGTAAAGGCTAGATCAATCTGAGTTCGGGTGGAGTTTGTAATTCTCGTAGGGCCATTAATAACCTGAGTCATATCCATATCATCCATAACCCTTTTCAATTTTTTCCTAACTTTGTTAACTTCCCAATTAACATTTAGGTCACCCATTATTATCACCTCTTTTGCAAGATTGAGTTGTTTCAGTAACATTTCCAGCTTTTCATAGAAAGCGGCATTTGATGAGGGAGGCCTATAAATAACTACAAGAATAAAAGACATTTGCTGTGACAAAGAAACAGTTAGTCCAAGAAATTCTAATCCATTCTCATCTGTAACATGTATTTCATTACAATTAAAAGTGACCTTGGCATAAATCATAACACCTCCTCCCTTAGAACCCTGTCTGTCGTTTCTAAACATTTTATAACCAGGTACAGATAGTATTGCTGAGGGCGAAGATTCATGGAGCCATGTCTCAGATAGGCAGAGGAAGTCAATATTTGAGTCAGTGAGAAGGTGATTGACCTGATCACTTTTCGTTAAAATGCTTCGTATATTTAAGTGTGCACAAAGAATGCCTTTTGGTTTACGTGTTGAGTCCCATATTAATTTAGAGTTATTAACGGTTTGGAACGCCCTCCATTTCCGGTGCTTTAGTATTGCGGGGTTTGGCAGCCCCCTGTTTCTTTTATTGGCAATGTTTGCATATAGCTTTACGCTGCCAGCTTCCGCATCAGCCGTCGGTGGTGGTGGTGGTGGTGGAGGCCCAGCCGTCGGTGGTGGTGGTGGTGGAGGCCCAGCCGTCGGTGGTGGTGGTGGTGGAGGCCCAGCCGTCGGTGGTGGTGGAGGCCCAGCCGTCGGTGGTGGTGGAGGCCCAGCCGTCGGTGGTGGTGGAGGAGGCCCAGCCGTCGGTGGTGGTGGTGGAGGCCCAGCCGTCGGTGGTGGTGGAGGAGGCCCAGCCGTCGGTGGTGGTGGAGGAGGCTCGGCCGTCGGTGGTGGTGGTGGAGGCCCAGCTGTCGTTGGTGGTGGTGGAGGCCCAGCCGTCTTTGGTGGTGGTGGAGGCCCAGCCGTCGTTGGTGGTGGTGGAGGCCCAGCCGTCAGTGGTGGTGGAGGAGACCCAGCCGTCGGTGGTGGAGTAGGCCCAGCCGTCAGAGGTGGAGGCCCATTGGCACACATGATAACACTTGCCTGTGCGCGGCTGGGCTTAGTCTTCGACGGAGCCGGCAGAATCAGTCACTTTGTCCTTCGTGCACCGCCGACGAGGAGCTCCCTCCGCCGCGTTGTGACCAGCTAGCTGGCGGCACGTTAGCTCGGCGGCTAGCGAGGTTAGCCGAGTAGAAAGAGGAGGACGCGTTTCACACCGGCGGACTTCGCTGCCTCGCCAAAAGGTCCGCCGCGCCGGCCGGTTCCCTCACACCTGGGCGATGGGTTGTGCTCTGTGCGCGGCTGGGCTTAGTCTTCGACGGAGCCGGCAGATTCAGTCACTTCGTCCTTCGTGCGCCGCCGACGAGGAGCTCCCTCCGCCGCGTTGTGACCAGCTAGCTGGCGGCACGTTAGCTCGGCGGCTAGCGAGGTTAGCCGAGTAGAAAGAGGAGGACGCGTTTCACACCGGTGGACTTCGCTGCCTCGCCAAAAGGTCCGCCGCGCCGGCCGGTTCCCTCACACCTGGGGGATGGGTTGTGCTCTTCGAAGAGGAAACCGACACTTCGAGTTCATCCAGACAGAAGCGCTGCAAGTTCCCGCGCGCAGGCTCAAACTCCTCTTGATTTGTGATAGTCTTCAGTGGAAAAGGGAGGCATCTTGTTGCTGGTCTTGTTGCTAATAGCAGGCTTGTGCTAATTAGCAGGCCACACTCATGTAATGGTAAGGGGTATCAAAAAATATTGGAATATGGCTACAACTGACTGTATCTACGAAAAAAAGTACAGTCCCACAGGTTTAAAAATATCCAGCAGTCTCTACTTCTAATTTCTTTTGAAGAAGAAATACAAGGTTATCATCAAGAAAAACGTAAACAGAGGCGAAGCAAGCAGAGCAAGCAGAAAAGTGTTTGCACTGTACGAGAGCGAGTGAGCGAGTGTATTAAATATGTAGAAATGTTAGTTGAGTTATTCGATGGTTGTTTTCATTCAGAGATTTTAACTCTACAGATTATAAAAGTTTGCAGATTGAACAGTGAACGCAGAACTGCTTGCAAATTATATTGACAACACTTTTAACGTCTTAATATAAAACTGTTAAATGCACAGCTCTAGCCAGCTGTAAAGGTCCTGAGGTCCTGATTTTGGTCAGAGGTCAGCAGAACCAGCATTGAGTGATAAGGTGCAATTGGTTATGTAATGTAGTACACATATGGTAGAGGTAAATTAATTGCACCCATCAACTGCCACCTGGTTCGTGTGTGTTTTACAGCGTGTTTACTTTTTAAATTAACATTTTTTTTGCTATGACACATTGGAGGTTTGCAGGTTAAACATTTGAAGACATGAAATATAAAAAAGCAACATATTAGAAACGTAAATGGCGGAAAGTCTCAAGTAATAGTAATAGTAGTAATAGTAATAGTACCATAATAATTTAAATGAATTTTGATTTATTATGGTCATGATAATTCTGCCCTGCAATTGGCTGGTGACCAGTCCAGGGTGTACCCTGCCTCTCGCCCCAAAATAGCTGGGATAGGCTCCAGCACACCCGCAACCCTAGTGAGGATAATAAGTGGTATGGAAAATGGATGGATGGATTATAATCCCTCAAGGGGTAATTCTATACTGTACCTCTGGAATTTAGTTAAAATTTTGCCTGCATGGCTACAGCCTTGATTTGTTTAAATAACTTCACGACTGGTCCACTTTCCCTTATGGCAATGATTAAATGTCTTTTCAATGGTGTGAAGGCCTAAAATGCATAGAGTACTTGGGCATCTTCAGAAGGTTGCACTCTTTCGCCTCTGCTCAAGAACCCATAGCGCAGGATTTATGTCCAATTTCAACATATTGAGCACCCATGGATCCTGCTGTGCTCCTTTAATGAACTCTTCCATATTAATGCAACCTGTGGAACAAATGAAAATAACAAATTATTAACACTCTGTTTTAAGGCCCGCAGGTGCTTTAATGCACAGGAATCATGATAAACACGTACCATCCCCATCACTATCAACAGCCTGCATTATTCGTTCCACAGCATCGTCTACTGTCAAATCGGGCTCATTTGTGTCTGTCTTTGTGCCTTTTTTTACACGATAGATGCTCTGGATAGAAATAAAGAGAACTTGTTGTAAATCATGTTAAGGTTATTCTTTACTGGAAATAGAAACAGTAGCACTTTGAACATTTTAATGTTTTATGATAATCAGATCCCTCCCCCCTCAGCAACAGGAAACTTTATACATAATAAAGCCAAATGATCACTGGTGTTGTTATTGATACTTTGTTGTTACTTGTGTTGTTCCCTCTGCACTATGTGGTAGATGGGCTTTGACTTGGATAGCGCTTTTCTACCTTCATATGATCAGAATTGGTGCTGTGAATAAATATTAGCCCCCTTTTCAAATTTCAACTTTAATGTTTAAGATCATCAAACAAATTTAAATATCAGTCAAAGATCACCAAAGTAAACATAAAATGCTGTTTTAAAATGGTGATTTTAATTAAAATTTTATTAGGGTGACACTGGTTACCACATCTGCCTCACAGTTTTAAGGACCCGGGTTCAAATCCAACCTCTCCTGCGTGGAGTTTGTTTGTTAATGTTCTCCCTGTGCCTGTGTGGGGTTTCTCCGGGTACTCGGATTTCCTCCCACATTCCAAAAACATGCATGGTAGGTTAATTGAAGACTCTAACTTACCCGTAGGTGTGAATGTGAGTGCGAATGGATGTTTTGTTTGTATGTGCCCTGCGATTGGCTGGTGGCCAATTCAGGGTGGACCCCACCTCTTGCCCGAAGAAAGCTGAGATAGGCTTCAGCATGCCCGCGACCCTAGTGAGGATACACGGTACGAAAAATGGATGGATAGATTTTAATATTAAGGGAAAAAAAACTATACAAAGATACCTGGCCCTGTGTGAAAAACAAATGCCCTCCCCTTTTAAAATCATGAATTAACTGTGGCTAATCATATAATTTGGTTCATTTTCACTGACCACACCCAAGCCTAATTACCTCTTGACCTGTTCAATCATGAAATCACTTAAATAGAACCTGTTTGACAAAATGAACTCGCCCAAAGGATCTCAAAAAGCTGCAACAAAATGCCACAGTACAAAGAAATTCAACAACAGACGAGAAATAATGTAATTGACATTTATCTGTCTGTGTAGGGTTAAATAGCAATTTCTAAAGCGTTAGGATTCCAGCGAACCACGGTGAGAGCCATAATCCTCAAATGGAGTGGCCAGACTACAAAAATTATCCCAAGAACACAGCGACGATTAATCCACAAAGTAACATCTAAAGAACTGCAGGCCTCCCTTGCCTCAATTAAGGTCAGTGTTCATGACTCAACAATATGGAAGAGATTGGACAAGAATGGCATCCATGGCAGAGTTCCAAGGCGAAAACCAGTGCTGACCAAAAAGAACATAAAGGCTCACCTTACTTTAGGAAAAAAAACATCTGAAGGATTTACAAGATTTATGGGAGAATAGCTACCCGATGGCCTAAAGAGACAAAATTTTCAAATGTATGTGTCTCATTACATCTGGCGTGAATGTAACACAACATTTCGGAAAAAGAACATCATACCAACAGTCAAACATGGTGGTGGTGGTAGTGTGATGTCTGAGGCATGCTCTCCTCCTTCAGGACCTGGACAACTTGTTGTTATTGATGGAATCATGAATTCTGCTCTTTACCAGAAAATCCTGAAGGAGAATGTTCACTATCAGTTTGTAACCTCAAGCTGAAGGCCACTTGGGTTCTGCCACAGGACAACCCCCCCCCCAAAAAAAAGCAAAATGAAGGTCTTGGGTTCGCCTGGTCAAAGTCCGGACTTGAATCCTTTTGAAATGCTGGGGCATACCTTATAAAAGGCTGTTCATGCTTGAAAACCCTCCATTGTTGTTGAATTAAAAAGATTCTGTAAGGCAGAGTGCGCCGAAATATCTCCACAGAAATGTGAATGACTCATTGCCAGTTATAGAATATGCTTGATTTCAGTTGTTGCTGCTGAGAGTGGGCCAACCAATTATTAGGTTTAGAGGGTTATTACTTCATTACAGCTTTGAATATTCCCCCCCCCCCCTTAATAAATACAATCAACATTTAAAATACTTTCACGGCACTGTTTTTGATAGAATTATATCCATTCCACATGTACAGATTTTTATAATTTGTATATTTTTTTTGTCTTACAAGTAACCTTTTATCCATTCTTCTATTTTCTATACCCCTTATCCTGTTTAGGGTCGTGGTTAGCTGGAGCCACTGCCAGCCCTCCCAGTTAAAATGGATATTTGACTTCCTCAGCCATCAGTGGCAGTGAATGAGTTAAATCATGGGGATACTATCCTTTAATATATGTAATGACATTTGTTTAAAATATTTTACAGTTGAAATCTTTATATTTCGAATCAAAGTAGAAAATAAAGTGTTCAGAAAAGGGATAAATGAATATAAAATTGTGTATGTATTGGTTTCATTACAATAATTCAAGAATTTTCTTTCTTCCAGTAAAGCTAGCAGTCAGGCTAATAGCAAATAAATTGAAATACGGAATAGGTGTACAAAGACTTACATTGATGATTGACCGAAGTTCATCCCTGTCCACATAGCCGTTGCTGTCTTTGTCATACACCTTGAATGACCAGCGCAGTTTATGCTCCATGTCTCCTCGAAAAACAAGGTTAAGAGCTGCCACAAACTCGAGGAAATCTATTGTATTGTCCTGAAAGGGAAGGTGGATTAAGATCCATTGCATTAATTTGGTATTTTGGTGTATAGATAAAATGGCCCATGCCATATAAATTTAAAATATCTCACCCCATTACTGTCAAAAGCTCGAAACATGTTCTCTGCATAATCCGATGCTTCACCGGTTGGGTCCACACCAAAGAAACGCTTGAATTCATGAAGAAAGAGTAGTCCACTCGGGCACTCCGTGACAAATTTTTTATACATATCTTGAAGCGCTTTGACATCAATTTCTTCGGCGTTCTCTGTTTGCTGTGCCTGCCCCATAGTTTGTATTTTAGCTGGTCATTGTCCTTGAGGCTGTTAGTATGAACTCCATCCTGGAGTGTGCAGACTAGAAATGGACGTTTTACTGACTTGGGCGTTCCATAAGCCTGTGGAATCCCAAAGATCCAGTTTACGTTAGAGACAGGTGATTAGTGTATTTCAGGATTAAGACTGGATTACCTCATTGGGGTTTTCTCTGTCTGGGTTAGCCTCAGAGTTAAAGGTGGTCTTGGCCACACCCACTGGTAAGCATGTTTCTTCATGCTGGCCTGAAAATCAGTTCAGTGAAAAAAAAGGGTCTTTGAAAAAGTGTAATTCTCTGGGATCCTCCCACACATTTTACATCATAAATAACACTGGGTTACTTTTTTTTTTAATTTTCTGTTTTTTTCAAATGATTTAGGGCAATTTTGCATCGCTGAATCCGAAAATTACATCTGTTTCTCTTGTTCCGGTCAGGTTTTTATGCCAAGTTGTTAACAGTTTATTAGTCAAATGTTACAAGCTTTGCTTGCTGTAAAGTGAATAATAGACATTGATAAAAGTACTGTACCTTTAAATTGAATGTTATGTCATCATTGTTCAAAATTCAGAGCATGAACCGCCGTTAATTTGAACCTTCCATCCATCCATTTTCTGAGCCGCTTCTCCTCACTAGGGTCGCGGGCGTGCTGGAGCCTATCCCAGCTGTCATCGGGCAGGAGGCGGGATACACCCTGAACTGGTTGTCAGCCAATCGTAGGGCACATAAAAACAAACAACCATTCGCACTCACAGTTACACCTACGGGCAATTTAGAGTCTCCAATCAATGCATGTTTTTGGGATGTGGGAGGAAACCCATGCAGGCACGGGGAGAACATGCAAACTCCACACAAGCGGGACCAGGGATTGAACCCGGGTCCTCAGAACTGTGAGGCTGACGCTCTAACCAGTCCTCCACCGTGCCGCCTAATTTGAACCTCTAAAGCGAAAATACCTGTACATACAAACAAAAACGTGGCCTTAGTTCAAAAGTTTAACCTTATTGAACAAAACTAATTTATATTTTGATTCAGCACATCAAAATTGTCCTAAAACAGCTAAAAAAAATCTTTGACAATAAATTTGTTGTTGACCAGTGTAATTAACCAATACTGTAGTTTGAAGAGCAACGTCAGCAGTTTTAAAAACATAAATTTGCAAGAAGTTGTAATATATTAAGTCATAAGCGTTGCGAAATGTACAACAAAAGGAATTCATTTCTTCCCCACAAATTTAGATTGTGATGGTGATTTATTAAATACAAGTATGAAATGGTGATAGGAAAACAGGAACATTAACTTTATGCGTACCAGGTCAACACAGACCTCATTGGCTCACTTTCAAAACCTTTTCGCAGCTGCACTATATACCTTTTGCCAAAAGAGAAAGTGTTTTCTTTTTAAACTGTATATACATATTGTACAGTTGTTCTTAGTTGCTCTTAGCTGTTGTCCAATAAATACAACTAAGAGCATAAGATGCTCAAGGCCATGCTAGTTTTGCAATTGGTATATCAAACTCTTTTAATTAGATTGTACGAGGCAAGGGAGCCAAATCCTTCGAGACGTTGCTTGAGGATGATCTCTATGTAGGTCAAACTTAAGGGTAACACTGACATTGTATTTTGTAAAGCACTCCCATGTGTTTCTTCTCCCTGATGAATTACTCCATGCATTTAAACCAAGTTTTAACAGTAGCACTTGGATCTAATGTAATCAAACATCTAATGCAAGAGTTAGAATTCTACTAAATACCAGTGGTGGGAGTATGTCACATACCTGTATGTGCAAGTCACAAGCAAGTCTCAAGTCATAACCTTCAAGTCTCAAGCAAGTCCCGAGTCACTGTGTGAAAAAAATCAAGCGAGTCAAGTCGAGTCAAGTCATTACTTGGTTTAAGCAAGTCAAGTCATACAATCTTGCTCCAGTGACCACATATATTGGAGAGATAATAAAATGAACAACAACTGAGATTATTATGGATTGAATATATTGCACCGAATTGTTTTAAAGTTGTATTTCAAACTCAATTTACCTGAACCTTATTGCTGAACAAACTTTGCTGTGTATGTAGTGATGACAGCCTTGTAACGCCTACGGTTCTTAAGAGAACACAATTAAGCAAAAGCCAATACCCTTTTTTTGTTGGTGAAATATAATTAGATGTGTACCTAATGGGCTAAAGGAGAATTAAAGAGATGCATAATTAAGGGAATAATACACGACAACAATTTCTGGTGGGAGGAGCGAGCATGTAAACAGAGGAGCTCGGAGCTCGGAACTCGGACCGAGAAAGTTGCAAATATAGAAATGAGATCCACCCTTAGTGTGTACCTGGGTAGCACACATGATTAAAAACAGCGTGAGGCACAAGCATGTATAGGTAGATAAAACAAGCCCATTTTGAGCTCCTTGCCACCTGCAACGCAAAATTAGGGAGGACAATGTCGTCAGCGTGCTCCATTTGTGTGGGCGGGAAGAAAACCAAAAGACCAAGAATGCTGGCACATTGTGCTGCATACAGTTGCATAAAACGGCGTACAATTAAGACAAGGGAACTGGGAATCCCTTTCACATCTGAAAATATATTTTTTTGTTTTTTTTCAAATGTTGTGTATTGATAGCAGGCTTTACATGATCAGGATTTTTGCGGCCAATCATCGATCAGCGAGTTAAAAAAAAAAAGATAACTGATCACCGATCCGATCACAAGATGGAGCAATGTGTGTATTTCAGTGACTTTTTCCATTTACTGTATATACTTGTGTACTGTATACTGAGTATCTTCAAAAGTATTCTCCAGTCAGGTCATGTATTCTAATCAGTCAAGTCAAATCAACATCACATAACAGAAATAATGGGTGCTAACTTACTGTAATTAAATTACTTTATTCTAATTAAATTACTTCACACACACCGAAACTTTAGAGAATGATTCGACAGAATGCCGGCATGTTTACGTATAACCGTTAGTGCTAGCACGAGCTTGCTAGGCAACATAACGTTTTGTTGCCTGTTTGCGAGCCGTATTGTATTAAAGGTACGTGAGCATACCTCAAGCAATCCTTGAATTTAAAGTCCTCTCCCAAGTATCGGTGACCACCACCACACGTTTTCCCCCATTTTGTTCTTATAATACACGTGTCGCGATGTCGTAGCCATGAAAACGAGTGTATCCGGTCATGTTTGAGTGACAAGATAAAGCCCAGTGATCGTAAAAGACGGAATGCGGTGGTATCGGAATACAAGATTTTATTGCAGTAGTCTGACATATTGCAATCGTGAAAGACCAAATTTGTCTTGTTGTCTAATCCACGCATTACGTGCTTGTCTGTCTCAGACGTGTTGTCTGTCCTAAACTTTTATTTATTTATTTTTTAAACAACTTCATTGGCGGTCATATATTTACAGTACCACGTCAAAAGACAAAAATGACAGCCTAATTACTAGTCACACCTTAGAAATAGGTGCTTAGTTAGTAACCATGAGCCACTGTATTAAATATCCATCCATCCATCCATCCATCAATTCATCCATTCTCAACACCGCTTATCCTGGTTAGGGTTGCGGTGCGCTGGAGCCTATCCCAGCTGACTTCGGGCAAGAGGCGGACTACACCCTGAACTGCTCGCCAGTCAGTCGCATGGCACATATAGACACAGACAACCACTCGCACCCACATTCACACTGTCACTGAGTGGAAACTTAACCCACGCCAAAGTCAGGCCTTCTTTGCAACAACGGACCGATATAAAGTCTGCATCACTGCAGACGCTGCACCGATCCGCCGGTCGATCTCCCGTTCCATTCTTCCCTCACTTGTGAACAAGACCCCAAGATACTTCATCTCCTCCACTTGGGGCATGATCTCATCCCCGACCGGGAGAGGGCACGCCATACTTTTCCGACTGAGGACCATGGTCTCAGATTTGGAGATGCTGATTCTCATCCCAGCCGCTTCACACTCGGCTGCGAACTGCTCCAGTGAGAGTTGGAGATCACGGCATGATGAAGCCAAGAAAACCACATCATCTGCACAAAACAGAGATGGCCACCAAACCGGACCCCCTCTACGCCTCGGCTGCGCCTTGAAACTCTGTCCATAAAAGTTCTGAACAGTATCGGTGACAAAGGGCAGCCTTGGTGGAGTCCGACATACTGCTGGATAAGTGGACCAAACTCTGACTCCGGTCGTACAGGGACCGAACAGCCCGTATCAGGGGGTTCGGTACCCCATACTCCCGAAGCACCCCCCACAGGACTCCCCGAGGGACACAGTCGAACGCCTTCTCCAGGTCGACAAAACTGTTGAATGGTTGGGCGAACTCCCATGCACACTCGAGGACCCTGCCGAGGGTGTAGAGCTGGTCCACTGTTCCAGGGCCAGGATGAAAACCACAGTGCTCCTCCTGGATCTGAGATTCGACTTCCCGACGTACCCTCCTCTCCAGCACCCCTGAATAGACCTTACCAGGGAGGCTGAGGAGTGTGATCCCCATGGAGTTGGAACAGTCTGGACCCCAGTCTGCCAATCTAGAGGCACTGTCCCCGATGTTCATGCGATGTTGCAGAGGTGTGTCAACCAGGACAGCCCCACAACATCCAGAGCCTTTAGGAACTCCGGGCGAATCTCATCCACCCCCGGGCCCTTGCCACCGAGGAGCTTTTTAACCACCTTGTGACCTCAACCCCAGAGATAGGAGAGCCCGCCTTAGAGAACCCAGACTCTGCTTCCTCATGGGAAGATGTTTCGGTGGAATTGAGGAGGTCTACGAAGTACAGACTCACAACGTCCCGAGTCAAGGTCAGCAGCGCCCCATCGCCACTATACACAGTGTTGATGGTGCACTGCTTCCCCCTGTTGAGACGCCGGATGGTGGACCAGAATTTCCTCGAAGCCGTCCGGAGGTTTTTCTCCAAGGCCTCACCGAACTCCTCCCATACCCGAGTTTTTGCTTCAGCGACCAACAAAGCTGCACTCCGCTTGGCCAGCCGGTACCTATCAGCTTCCTCAGGAGTCCCACAGGCCAAAAAGGCCCGATAGGACTCCTTCTTCACCTTGACGGCATCCCTGACCGTTGGTGTCCACCAACGGGTTCGGGCATTGCCGCCACAACAGGCACCGGCCACAGCCACAGCTCCGGTCGGCCGCCTCAGCAATCGAGGCGCGGAACATGAGCGTCGGAGGTGGGAGTTGAAACTCCTTCTGACAGGGGAGTCTGCCAGACGTTCCCAGCAGACCCTCACAATATGTTTGGGCCTGCCACGTCGGACTGGCATCTTCCCCCACCACCAGGTGGTGATCAATTGACAGCTCCGCACCTCTCTTCACCCGAGTGTCCAAGACATGCGGCCGCAAGTCCGATGACACGGCCACTAATTCGATCATCGAACTGCGACCTAGGGTGTCCTGGTGCCAAGTGCACGTGTGGACACCCTTATGCTTGAACATGGTGTTCGTTATGGACAATCCGTGATGAGCACAGAAGTCCAATAACAGAACACCGCTCGGGTTCTGATCGGGGGGTGGGGGCATTCCTCCTAATAATGCCCTTCCAGGTCTCATTGTCATTGCCCACGTGAGCATTGAAGGCCCCCAGCAGAACGATGGAGTCTAGTCGGAACTTCTCGACCTCACACACCAGCTCGGGCTCCTTCCCTGCCAGAGAGGTGACATTCCACGTCCCTAGAGCCAGCTTCTGTAGCCGGGGATCGGATTGCCAAGGTCCCTGCCTTCGGCCACCGCCCAGCTCGCACTGCACCCGACCCCTATGGCCCCACCCACAGGTGGTGAGCCCATGGGAAGGGGCTCCACATTACCCTTTCGGGCTGTGCCCGGCCAGGCCCCATGCGTGCAGGCCCGGCCACCAGGCGCTCGCCTTCGAGCCCCACCTCCAGGCCTGGATCCAGAGGGGGGCCCCGGTGACCCGCGTCTGGGCAGGGGAAAACTGAGTCCATAGTTTGTCGTCATCATAAGGGGTCTTTGAGCCGTGCTTTCTCTTGTCCCTCACCTAGGACCTGTTTGTCATGGGTGACCCTGCCAGGGGCATAAAGCCCCAGACAACTTAGCTCCTAGGATCATTGGGACACACAAACCTCTCCACCACGATAAGGTGATGCTTCCAGGAGGGGTCGGCTAAAGCCATATATTATAAACAGTACGTAAAGCATCAAATGTTGTTTTACGTCAAAACTAAACTACGTATTTTCATAATGTATAATGTGCCTGTGGATGAAAAAGCAAAGTTTGTGACCAGCTAATACAGGCTCTCTGTTCGGGGCGTATACAATACTGTATACAATAACTCAATGTCACGGGGTGCGTTGGCAAAGCTTATTTTTATGCGATGGTCTGGTCAAGTCGGGTTCGACCATGTTGTGCAGTGTTCGGCAGGCTTTAGGGTTAATGGAATTTATATTAAGGCCGCCCCACTTAATAAGTCACATACATCTTTTACCGTCTGGAAGCAGCAGGGTGTTCTACCGGGATACAGCAGCCAATCATTATTATTATTATTATTGGACCAGGGCGTGTCCTGCCAGGAAAATACATCGGAATCCGATGTCAACCTGTGATATGGTACGTTCCCTTTCCGGTTTGTGTCACTTGTAATTTCTTTCGGGTTTTGTGAATTTCTTTTACGTTTGTTCATTTGAAATGTGTGTTTTTTTAACATTTTTTATTTGTTGTCTGAAATGTAAATTTGGTCCGTGTTTTGTTAATTTGTTTTGTGAAATGTAAAAGTATTTGGTTTTTTGTTCATTTGTTTTCTGAAATGTAACTTTGTTTCAGTTTTTGTTTTCTGAAATGTAAAAGTTTTTCAGCGTTTGTTAATTTGTTTTTTTCATCTTTTTTCTGAAATGTACATTTGTTTCAAATTGAATTAATTTGTTTTCTGAAATGTAAAAATGTCTCACAATTTGTTATATTTTGCACTTTCCGAAGATGATTATACTATTACTGTATCTCTGAACCAACTCTGATTGGTTTCATATATGCATTTCAAAATTAAGGGGCTAAATTAGCCACTAATCAATGATTTACACTGAGTTTATCATTCACGCAGACAAGTTCGAGTCCATAATTAATAATTAATTGTTTTTGGAATGTGGGAAGCATGGCTCGAGTAGGCTACCTGGAGAAAATACGCAAGGAATCAACATTCAAGTCATTCTGCCTCTCCTTGTATTTAGCTTTCTATTTACTTTAGTTTCATGGCGTGTGCGAGTGAGGAGTTGGTTGATGACTGAAATGAAAAACTTTTTCATTATTATAGAAAATGGATGAATGGAGAGCTTCAGTGATGATCAACTCTATATGAACACCCATCTATATAATTCATTATTTCATAAGATGGATCATCCAATTGCACAATTTCTTAAAATTCACAAAATCATATAAAATAAATTGAATAAATACATAAGAAATACATTTCACAAAATCATATTCTATGCATTTCAGAAAGGACGAAAATCACCATTAAATCGATAAACATACTGTGAGAAATTCCAAAATTGTCAGTTTCATTCGTCATGACTGTCCACTAGGTGGTGACAAAAGATCACATCAAGGATCCAAGGCTGGACCACATTATCACATGTAAAGCGGTAAAATATGGTTGGCTGGTTGGAAGAAAATCCATCCATCCATCCATTATTTGAGCCGCTTATCCTCAAAAGGGTCGCGGGAACGCTGGAGCATATCCCAGCTATCATCGGCCAGGAGGCGGGGTACACCCTGAACGTATTGCCAGCCAATCGCAGGGTACATATAAACAAACAACCATTTGCACTCACATTCACACCTATGGGTAATTTAGAGTCTTCAATTAACCTACCATGCATGTTTTTGGGATGTGGGAGGAAACCGGAGTGGCCAGAAAAAACCCATGCAGGCTTAGGGAAAACATGCAAACTCCACACAGGCGGTGCCGGGGATTGAATCCCAGTACTCAGAACTGTGAGGCAGAAGCTCTAACCAGTCGTCACCGTGCCGCCGGAAGACAATCCTTTGACTGAAAAACATACTCCACTAGTTGGTTATGTCATGTTCAATTGACAGCTTCTAAATAATATGGTGGCAGCAGAATGAATTATGAAGTCTACAAAAAACATTTTGCCTGGCAATTTACAGAAAAATTTATCTAAACTAATCAGGAGAAGCTTCATCATGAAACAAGACAATGACCAAAACACAATGCCAACACAAAGGACTTCACCAGGGCAAAAAGTGGAAGGTCTTAGACTGCCCAAGTCAATCACCAGACCTTAACCCATAACATTATTTAATGCAATTGTGAGCTTTCTGGAAACATGTAGTGTTACCTTGGTTTCTATTGTAACATAGAGAGTTCAAAACTGTGTAAAATGTTTTCATTCAGCATATTAAATAATATTAAACCTACAGTACATACAACAGAAAGAGATGCAGGTATGTTGCTAAATGTTTCTAATAACAGTCATGTGTTGTCTACAAAATGTTGCCAAAAAATGTTTTTTCTTGCTTCTCAACAGAAAACTGACATTTGGTTTTCCACTGAGCTAACTGCAAGGGGTGTCTCAACCTTTATTTGTCTGCAAATTTTACTGGTTTGGCAATAAATAGCAGATTAACAAATATATTCAAGTTTGGAAGATATACCATCAGGTAAATATTGATAAAACTCATAAAAATGAAGGTAATGTAAATTTCCTCAGCATCATTACAGTATGGGACAAAACCTTCTATCCCAGAAACCAGTGAAATCCCAGCTTCGTATCTCACATTTCAAAAGAGAGAAAAATGTGAGGTTATTTCCATGAAACATAAAAACTTGTCATAGAAATTTTAATGAAAAAAATGTAGTCGCCTATCTATATTATCATGTAAAAACAAAGACAAATGTTTGAATACATTTCAAGCTCATATTCCTTCAAAGGCAAGACGACCAAAAGCAAGCATGAAAACAAGTATTAATAGCAAACCTGTGACTATTCTCATTCATCCAGGTCATTTAATTCTCAGGGCATTGAATAGATCGCATCTGGACAGTTCTGTTTGACTGAGAAGATGTTTCACCTCTCATCCGAGCAGGCTTCATTATCTTTAGTTAGTTAGTCATTGTTTGTGTTGAAGACTCAACTATTTACGCTCCAACTTGGAGGCATGGCCCACACAACGTATGGAATCTGTCATGATATGTGCCCTGCAGTTCCCTTTTTTTTGGGGGGGGGGGGGGGGGCTTTGTGGCTCGCGTTCCCCTCTCTCTGCCTGGGTAATCAAACATATGAGCACAAGTGTGTGTTTTCTCATTTGTTAAATAAAAGTAGGGCTGTGAATTTCAAAATAAGAACACGTAAATAAAAAGAAAGTATTTTCCGTTCAAATTAAGTGCTTAACTTCAGAATAATTCTATGAAAAAACTAACAAAATACAGATAATATCTCATGTTTTTATCATATGGGTAGAAGCAAAATCATGCATTGTAAAAATGCATTATACATAGGTAGAAGGGTTTTCCAGAATTTTGAGGTCAACTTTGGGGGTGCGTATTATACATGGGTGTGCATTATACACGAGAAATTCTGGTAATTGTTGAAGCTTTATAGGTGGAATTCTTTCCCATTCTTATTTAATGTACAACTTGAGTTGCATTGTGATATTTTGCGCTTTATAATTGCCACAAATTTTCAGTGGTACACAGGTCTTGACTATTGAGACACCCCCATATCATCACAGATGCTGGCTTTTGAACGTTGCGGCGATAACAATCAGGATGATCATTTTCCTCTTTGACCTGGAGGACACGATGTCCATGATTTCCGAAACAATTTGAAATGTGGACTCGTCAGACTACAGGACACTTTTTCCACTTTGGGTCAGTCCATCTCAGATTAGCTGGGGCCCAGAGAAGCAGGCTGATGGCATTTCAGTGTTGTTGATAGTATAACCTGTGTTGTTATTCGTGGTTCCAGCACTAGCAATTAAAGCCTCTAGTGTGTCTATTGAACTTATTAGGAAATGAACACCATATCACATGCATGTTAGTGAACTGGTGTACGGAGTTGCTGAGCTGGCACATTGAAGAAGGGTAACACCCACCCACAAGGGGGGGCCAAGCCAGCGAGCCCATCCAGCAGGGGACCCAACCAGGTGAACGCTACCGACCCCCCCAGGACCCAGGGAGGTCCCGAGCCCCACCAAAGTACCCCCCACCCCAACAGGCCCCTCCGCCAACATCGCCTGGCCCCACCAAGCACGGGGACCCCAGCCACCAACAGAGCCCAACGTCGGAGCCAGCCGCCACCCTAATTATTTTAATCTTCTCAAGATGATACGTTTATGTAAACCAAAACAACAGGCTTCGGAGAGAGGGTAGTCTAAGTTAATATGACTGGCCATGTCAATATTTTCCCTTGAAGAGAGTCTGCCTAATGGATATTGACTATTGTTACTCAGGGTAGCAGCAAAATATTTCAAACCATTATTGTATAACAGCCATGAAAACCAATTGTAACCTACTTTGTGTGGCATTGATGTAAAAATGTGCCAGGTCTCTTTATGACGAGATAAAGGTAATGTCAGGTACTTGAATGTTATTTTGCTAAGAGTGCTACATGCATCTGTCATCTACAGTAGCTATGCAGTATCTACCCTTATTTCTTTGTCTAATTAAATTGTTAACTCCATCAAGGGTGTCATTTTTTCCATTGCACTGTTTTTCTTTTATTCAAATTTGTTGTATTTTTACATTTTGTATGTTTCGTGTTTGGTATGTTTAATGAATGTTTGAACATTTCTCTTAATATATTTTCCCAATATTATTCTAATTATAGGTTGTAGTTAGAATGTCATTTAAATATTCATTAATATGAATTAAACCAACTTTAAAATATTCATTAATATGAATTAAACCAACTTTTAAATATTCATTAATATGAATTAAACCAATACATATACATAAACAATAGTCCCCCCCCCCCCAATGTACTTGTGTTCACAGTTCATGTTAGATTTTACCTTGGTCATTCAGAATCCAGTTGAGTTAAAGTACATCCTGCCATCTGATTCGTTGTGATATCTACTTTCATACAGCACTTTCCGCAGCACAAAATCCAGCTCAGGGGAATTTAGAGCACAGGGAACTGCTGCAAAAACACTTGATGATTATAATTTTGTCAATAACAGTCTGAATGAGTATGGGTGAGACAAAATATTAATACCTAGAAGATCTATCTATACCTTATCGTTCATACAGTATAATGATACACCAACATCAGATATTAATATTCAGCTATGCAGTTAATGATGGGTTTAACCTTTTTTAACAAGACAATGACCTCAGTATGCTTCAAGTATTGCCAAGATACTGTTTATAAACAGCATGTCGACTGTAAAACGTACATGTAAAACATTCAATACTTAATTGGACACATCAGTTTGTCAGTACTGAAAAACCGTGTGCTCGTATTTGTTTATTTTCAAGTGTTATGTATGCCTTATGTACAAAAAGCTTATTTCTACAAGTTTTCCCCTCAGTGATACAGCAGCACAGAAAGGCACAGACCTCCACTTGGCTAAACACCTGTGCCCTGCTCTGCAGTTAGTAATGAAGGTGAACCTAAAAAAGGTTTTTGGCTAAGAACAAGAAAATTGGGATGTTAATTAAGAACTGTTTTACCAACTCTTATTGATCAATTAACGTCCATTTCACAGAATGTATGCATTCATTCAATCAATTGTTACGTTTCCTGCAGGAGGAAAGTCATTAAAGCTAGAAAATATACAGCTGGGTAATCACGTCCAATCTACTCGGGCTGTCTCCTTCGCAAAAACACTAGATTATACTGCTGCAGACACAGTAGGTGCTGTCATATAAAAAATTAACCCTCTAGTAATTAATTGCAGAGGACAAATGGAATTGAAGTACCATAATTTCTTGTGTATAGTGCACACCCATGTATAATACGTACCCACAAAATTGACCTCAAAATTCTGGAAAACCCTTCAACCTATGTATAATGCATTTTTACAATGCATGATTTTGCTTCTACCCATATGATCGAAACATGAAGTACTATCTGTATTTTGTTAGTTTTTTCCAAATAATGATTCTGAAGTTAAACACTTTATTTGAACACATAATACTTTCTTTACATTTACTTAAGTTAATAAAAAGGGCTGTTAATTTCAAAATAATTGTTTTTATTATGCCACTAGGTGGCGGTGGTATATTAGAATGAAAGTGCACAGCTTTTTCACAACCTCTAGATGGCGGCATACATTTATAAAATGGGAAAGTCTTTTTCATTTCCCCCATACCTATGTATAATGCGCACTATTGACTTTTGATAATTTTGTGGGGGAAAAAAATGCACATTATACACAAGAAATTACAGTAATCCATTCCAGAGTCACACTGTTCATCGTAAAATGGTCATTAACGCTGCAGGCAATTTTTAAGTGCCATGCTTAATTAACTATTATAAAGTGGAAAAAGAAGGTTACCTTAATTACTCTGACATCATTGATAAAATATATCCATCAATATCTATATAAAACAAATATATACAAGTAATCATACTTTTATGATGTATGATGGCGGAATAGTGTAGTGATTTGACAAGTGGTATGTAGTACAAAAATATGTACTCACTATTAGTGCTGATGATGTAGTAATGAACACTCAGATTACTGTTGATGCCCGGGAGGTGAGTGTTTTAGGAATATCTTATTTTATTTTCTTATGTTGATATTGACTGAGCATCCAGGACAGAGATGCCAACAACTTCAGTTGCTACACTACCGCTACACCATTTACGAAGGATCTATGTTTGACACATTCCCCTTTGCCATCGAAGCCACCCCTCTGTGTTGCACAAAATAAAAGGTACGTTCACAGATATTTTCAGGGAGACTGGTGACACCTTGATGAAGATCAGCAGGAAGAGAGAGTTAAGACGCAATGGCAAAAAGCTACGGTAGGAGAAAACTCCCCCAAGAAAATCACGGTCCAATGTGACCCCCTGGTAGCTATCTTTGGGCGAGAGGGGGCGTACACTCTGAACTGGTCGCCAGCCAATCACAGGGCACATAGAAACAGAGAACCATTCACGCTCACATTCACACCTATGGGCAATTTACAGTTTTCCATTAACCTACCATGCATGTTTTTGGGATGTGGGAAGAAACCCCGGAGAAAAAACACACAGGCACGGCGAGAACATGAAAACTTCACACAGATGAAGTTGGATTGGCCCCCGTGTCCTCAGAACTGTGAGACAGATATGCTAACCAATCAGTCACTACTTATAAATGTAAATCAAAAATGTTTTCATGTAAATGCTTGCATTGAAATATCTCCTTGAGGTCATGTGACCTTTGGCAAGGATTCTGCAATGATACAAAATATCTTCATTCTACTGCAAAATGTGTTTGTGATATAAGGCTGGTGAAGTTGTTTAATTTGCAAAACTGTCTTTAAATTCTCTGCCTGCCTGTCTGTCCGCTGCAGCTAGGCTGTATGTTCTTCCCTTCTCTCTTCATTAACATGACAATTATTGCAATCTAACATCAGTAAACAGCAAGACAATTTGAAATCACGGATTTCATTAGTACAAATCCTTGTATAGGTTTCACCAAAAGAGTTTATGCTAGCTACGGTTGGGCATCGTTTGAATGTGAGCGATTCTGGTCCCGATTCCGGTTCCTTAATGATTCTCGACTCCGATTTTTTTAGGGGGCTAGGTCAAAAACGTTTTCATGGTTTAAATAATGGGTGTCCAAATCATGAAAATCCATTTTCTTAGCAGCCCGCAGCATAGACTAAAATGAACATTTGACTCTGGGTTCTTTATAACCAGTATCAATATCAAACCTATGAACTAAAAGCCAATATGTGTGGAACTAACCAAATTGACTTAATATTCATTAATTAATGTTTCGGATAAAAATTAACTATAGCATTGTTAAAATAGTTATTTTGATCAAATTACGTCAAATGGTTTATTTGCAAGTTTTAAATTGTCTTCCTGTTTTAAGCTTGTAGCCTTTTATTATTTTATTAATTTATGTATGGATCGGCGGCACGGTGGCCGACTGGTTAGACCGTCAGCCTCACAGTTCTGAGGTGCGGGGTTCAATCCCCGTCTTCGCCTGTGTGGAGTTTGCATGTTCTCCCCGTGCCTGCGTGGGTTTTCTCCGGGCACTCCGGTTTCCTCCCACATCCCAAAAACATGCATTAATTGGAGACTCTAAATTGCCCGTAGGCATGACTGTGAGTGCGAATGGTTGTTTGTCTCTATATGCCCTGCGATTGGCTGGCAACCAGTTCAGGGTGTACCCCGCCTCCTGCCCGATGACAGCTGGGATAGGCTCCAGCACGCCCGCGACCCTAGTGAGGAGAAGCGGCTCAGAAAATGGATGGATGGATGTATGGATCGTAACTCAGCATTTTGGCACGAAAAGTATCTTCACACCACACAGTTGAATTTTGAAAACGAAAGTAAAACTAGACAGCAAGAAAAAGAGTAATGAATGGGATAAATGCTATAAAATGTTGATGTTTACCGACCCACCGATGAGGCACAAGGTTAGTGTTTGTGATATTGTGAGACAACGTTAATGTAAATTTTGTCCCCATAATTGTGATGTAAAGTTGCTAGTTTGACCTTTGGTGAAGTTTTAGCTCAATGTTAAACTTTTTTTTCCTGTCATCAGCTCTTGCGTTGGTTTGAAGACTAAAATAAACGCTAAAAGCATCAGTGCAAGAGTGCAACCCACCGTTTAACTTGTTAACTGCCTCAATGTTGGCGTAGACGTATTTTATTGTTTCACTCACCCAACTGACTTCAATGCACGGTGTAGGCTGAGGTTCGGAGGCAACGCGTCAGAGTTCTACACATCGTGAAAGCCTCCTTTGCACAATATAATCTTATTGCACTGAGGCGACTGGTCATTTATTTTAACAAAGTTAAGACAGACTTTTGTTCACCCCGCCATTGGGCACAAGCAGGACTTCGTGTGCGTTCTTCTTCGTTGGCTTTCACCACTTTCTTCATTTTCAAATTTGAACGATTCCGGGAGAACCGGAACATTAGTACCGGTTTCAATTGGTTCTCCATTTTTGATGCCCAACCCTAAGGCTAGCCTAGATGCCTGACGACACACACACAATTTTATTTAAATTAAGAGTTCTGTCATGTCCCATGTTTGCACTCTACTGTGTGGCATTTTAATTATAAATGGTCAGTACTGTATAGCATTGCTGGGTAATCTTCTATAACAGTATTATTTTTTCCCATATTAATAGTTTACAATTAGAAATTTAGAAGTCATTTTACAAATAGGGCAAACTGACTTTTATAATTCCATCGCTTTCTGCACCTTCTCAACTGTGCTCCACTCCCCACTGTCAATGTGTGACAGATCGATGCTATATCCTTTCAGCTTCCCTTTGCAACAGTATTCTCCTGGTATTTGAGCTCAGCTGCTATGAGCTTACGCTCATTCCTCTGCCATCCACTTGCTTTAGAATAGCAAGCAACGATTAATCTTTTCTTCTTCCATTTTTCTCCCAAATCCCTAAAACTAATCCCTAATACATGTAACGGGTTCTTATTTTCACTTGCAATGTCATATGACAAATCTCAACTGTCGGGTTTTCAGTTCAGGGTGTGGATCAATCGTTTTTGGGCATCTGTGAGTATGGGACAACATTGTCGGTAGGCAGCACACCAAGCGATGCAGCTGAAAGCGACTGAAGTGAACCACTGCAAAATCAATTTTGATAATATTTCTTTGGTGCATTTTTGATTTGCTGTTACGTCTGTGACTTTGCATTGCACAACCGGAGCAAATCCAGTGTCCGACCGTCGGCCACTCATGAAAAGCCAAACACACTGTGTGACAGTTCAGTCGGTTTTGGTTGCGTCGCTCAGTGTTTTTCTTAAATTAGACTCTCCACTAAATACTGTAAGATCTATTCATCTTTTATTTGTTTGGTTTTGGATATCAGAATTATTGGACTGAGTGTCTCACAAGAGTCTCTTACAGAGCTTTTTCAATTCATGAGCAGTAGAGAAGATAGACAGTAAATTATGATGGGATGTACATGCTCTGTTGTAGAAAAAGCTGAACCAGGATGAATGATAGAGGAGGGTATTCACCTGCAGGTACACAATGCACAAAATAGCACATAAAAAAAGAAGTACATTCACAAAATGGCCACACAACCTTGAAATATTGTATTAGTAATAAATTGTGATATCCTCAGAATGAGTTATGCTAGGGACACATGTGGTGGTGTTAATGAGATGAGCCTATGTTAATTTTCAGGTCGAAGAAAAAATTATGCTGTGTGTCTACAGAAGAAATTTTTATGATCCTATTCGTCCCTCTGATGGAAAAATTCAGTTGACCCTTTGTTCTATTTTTACATGATCCTGACATGGTCTGTGTTTTGGTTTGGGTTGTGTTTAGTTTTGTTCCATGTTTTCCTGTGTTCCATGTTTGTTGTGTGCTCATTTGGTTGTTGTGTCCCCCTGTTCTCGTCAACCTACCTTGTGTTGACCAATCAGCTCTCTCCAGCCACTCGTGCCTTGTCCAGGTGTTCCTCGTTGTCTCGTCAATATGTTTGTATTTAGTTCCCTGGTTTCTATCAGTTCTTGTCAGTTCATTGTCGTTGTCAGGTTTCTTTGCAGTATGTTATTGTCAGATGTCATTGTCACTGTCTGTGTCATGTCATAGTCGTTCAATTATTTCACCAGTCATGTCTTGTTTCTTGTTTTGGGTTTACTCAAGTGTTTCTTTGTTACTTTGGGTTTAGATTTTGGACTTTGTTAATTTAGTATTTAGACTTTTCCATGATCCTTGTTTTCCTTTGGAATTAAATATAATTTTTTATATACTTCTGCATTACTGCGTTGCCTCCTTGCTTCCCTGCACTTGGGTCCTCCATGTTTTTGCCTTGCCTTCCTCGCCTTCGACTACCCCAACGTGACAGAATGAACCGACCAGAACAGGAGCCAGCGGGAAGAACATGGCGTCACCCTGGACACTACCAGACTGCCTCCCACCGTCCTCAGTCTGCCAACCATACCTACTCTCCTCCAGTAAGCCCTATTGTTGCGTCTTTTCTGTCCTTTTCACCTGTGTCCCACACTTGTCCTAGTTATTCACCATGCCCTACCATTTTACATCCAAATTTTTTTAGATTCAGATTTTTCTGATTGTGAAGGTGGCCCCGATTTAGTTAACGTCCTGTCTCATTCCGACTCTGACACAGATTTAGATTTTTCTGGCGGCCGTCTCCCGACCCTACTGCCTGGCCCCTGCATTACCATTGGGTTTGGCACCGTGGCCGTCCACCAACTCACCTTGGGTGGCCTGGACGGCCACCAGACTGACCTGAGGGGTGGACTCTGTACCCTCCTCCAGGCCCCCTTCCACCTACCCTGGGTTGGTGACTTTTTGGTTTTCTTTTGGGGAACGTCTGGGATCCGTTCCTTTAGTCATGGTCTCTGTTTTGGTTTGGGTTGTGTTTAGTTTTGTTCCATGTTTTCCTGTGTTCCATGTTTGTCGTGTGCTCATTTGGTTGTTGGGTCCACCTGTTCTCGTCAACCTTCTACTTTGTGTCGACCAATCAGCTCTCTCTAGCCACTAGTGTCTTGTCCAGGTGTTCCTCGTTGTCTCGTCAATCTGTTTGTATTTAGTTCCCTGGTTTCTTTCAGTTCTTGTCGGTTCATTGTCGTTGTCAGGTGTCATTGTCACTGTCTGTGTCATGTCATAGTTATGTCGTTCAGTTATTTCACCATGTCATGTCTTGTTTCGGGTTTACTCAAGTGTTTCTTTGTTACTTTGTGTTTAGATTTTGGACTTTGTTAATTTAGCATTTAGACCTTTCCATGATCCTTGTTTTCCTTTGGAATTAAATATAATTTGTTATATATTCCTGCACTACGTGCGTTGCAGGGTCCCTGCACTTGGGTCCTCCATGTTTTTGCCTTGCCTTCCTCGCCTTCGACCACCCCAACATGACAGATCCATAAACATCAGTAGCAACAAAGACAATACTGCAGGTAAAACACAAAATATTATCAATGTATACAGAGAAACACATGGAAATTTAGATTTATAAATATTCCTGAAACAAAAAGTTACACTATAATGATGATATGATCAGATTTTGTGATTTTTAATTATCATTATTATTTATTTTTCACCATTTTGGTAAGTAGGGGTTCAAGTAATTTATAGTTTGTGTCTAGAATCTCACCCGACCGCTTACTGCTGCAGTATCTTGATTCATAAACCAAGTTATTGTTTAGTTGGTGAATGGTTCTTGTGGGGGGGGCACGGTGGCCGACTGGTTAGCACAGCCATCACACTGTTCTGTGGTTGGTTGTTTTTTTTTGTCTGGGCTCTGGCTTTCCTTTGTGGGGTTTGCATGTTCTCACTGTGCTTTTTTTCCAGTTACTCCAGCTTCCGTCTACATTCCAAAAACATGCATGGCAGGTTCATTGAAGACTCTCAATTGTCCTTAGGTGTGTATGTGAATGGTTGTTTGTCTATATTTCCCCTGCGATTGGCTAGAGACCACTCCGGGGTGTACACCGCCTCTCGCCCAAAGTCACCTGGGATAGGTGCCAGCAAATCTGCAACGCGAGTGAGGCTCAGCGGTAAAGAAGATGAATGAAGATGGTTCTTTCTGAGGAACTAATGCTATACTGGAACACTTATAACTACTGCTGTACATAGACAGACCAGACATAAAATTAAAAACAGATCGTACTTTTTAGTAATTATTTGTATTTGTTCATTTATATGTAACATGATGATTCCTGGGTATACATCACCTCTCACCCTGTCAATCTTAATGAAATGCAAACAATAGGATTTTTGCATATGTATAAGCATACAGTAAGGGATGTGTAAAAAGTAAAATATACATCTCAAATCTCAAGACTGCACAACACAGTGCGCTGCCATGGACTAGCCTTTATACTAGACAAAACAAATGCATAAAATATTTCAAACAGGAGGAAACAACATATGGGTATAAGTAGAAACTATCTTTTAAAAGTTCATCCATTTTCTATACAACGTACCCTGTTCAGGGTTATGGCCGAGCCAGATACTTTCCCAGCTGTTACCGACGGCCAATTTAGTCTTCAGTTGGAGAGAACCCACCTGAGCACAGAAGATCATGCAAACTAACACAGATTGAAACCCACAACCTTCTTGTTATGAGGCTGCTTACCATTCTATCACTGTTACCCCTTGTTAAAAAAAGAAAAAAAAAGAAAAGAAAATCTTCATTTACTATGAAATTGCCTGGTAACTTAAAACTGTGAACCAGTGACGTGCGGTCAGGGTAGGCAAGTAAGGCAGAGCCTCACTGCCCCCTGGTGGTCTTTCATTTCCACTGCATGTGAATAGTAAAAAAAAATCTTATGATTACATTAAATTGTTCCATTTTAGTTATATGGTCCATGCTTTACATTGATTTTCTTTTTCAATAATTTCAATGATTTCATCATTAAAATAGCAGAATTTTCACATTTCCTGTTTAAATGCATAGGAAGCAAAGCTACGAGTCACGCTGAGTCATCGCTCCCATGATGCTTCAAGAGACATCCATTCAGGCAGGCTGTGATTGGTCTGTGGCTTCACACAAGAGACATTGGTGTTTCCTCATTACATCGCCAATAATATACATTTTATCACACATGTACTACACTTACTAGCGTTAAACGTTTAATTTATTTAATGAAAGTGTGTGACATTTAGTCTTTCTTATTGACCAGAAAAGCCACTAAAAGTGCACAGTGGAGTCTGGTATGTACGGTGCCACAACCAACATGTGGCAGTGTTGAGTTGAGCTTCATAGAGCTCCAGACGTCACGTGACTGTCAGTCAGGCTCCCATTCCTGTTCCGGCTCCTCGGCGGCCACAGCAGGCTCTCCTTCTGGTTCCGGCTCCTCGGCGGCCGCGCCAGGCTCCGGTTCCGGCTACGGCCCCTCACCGCACGTCACTGCTGTGCTCTTTTTAAAGTTCACACTGTACTGGACATTTTAAAGAGTGATTGGAACAGAGCAGGTTTGAATGCCCACCCTGAAAAATCTGTCAAGAACTGGAACTAGTAAATTAATCAACCCTGAGTTGACTCACGCATCACAGATGAAATGTTGTTTTAACAAGGGATAAAGGGGTAGAATTGTATACAGTTATTTTCTCAACTGCACCACATCAGAAGTCTTGATGCACCATCCCTGTCAAATGGTTTAAACATCTTATTTCAGACTGCTTAAACCAAACCTAATCAGCCAATCTGAGGAAGGACAAACTGACCCCCGCCTCTTCCTGTTCAGCCACTTTGGTGATGACACTGAGTGAGTAATTGAATGTTAGAGTACTTGACAGCTGTGGTGACAACTCCAAAAGTTACTCACATGGTAAGACGTATTTAAATGGGAAATTTTGAGAGTGGAAGTAGAATAGAATGAAAGCTACTCAGATAATCCCTCGGGTGATGGTGTTAAGCAGTAAAGCTCATGTCAAAGCACATACAAATAAGGCCTGCTTAAAGAGAAAATGGGGAACCTCAAATGATATAGAGAGTACTCAAATATATAATGGTCAGTTATCATTTGTCGAATGCTGACTAACACAATCAGGTGTCTATTGTTCAGTGTTTCCACGGTTACCTTGATGACTTGATTTAAAAGTAACTTAGTTCCATCACAGATCACTTGTAACTAAGCAACTAAATTACATTAAAAGTAACTTTTTTTTAGTTACTTTCAGCAGCTGCTGAGTGGCAGGAATATCTCCTATCCAAATTCCTTGGTACTAATAAACACCAGGCAAGTTACAGAATGATGTCATCAACATGAACCAATAACTTATATATTAGTGTAGTTGAAGCCACATTAAATTAGCTACTCAGTGCAGACTTGACATGCCAAATACAGTATGTACAACAGGCGCACCATTCTCAAGTACACTTCTGTAAAGAATTAACTGACAGAAATCCAAGGTTGGGAGGGTTATTTTAAAAATGTATTCTGATACAGTTACAATATACCTGTTAATAGAATGTAGTTAGTGACATAATTCAAGTACCATTCAAGTACAATTAAAGTAATGTAAACCAAAGCAAAGCAAAGCAAAGCAAAGCAAAGCAAATTTATTTATATTGTCATGGAGTCCCCTTTTTGGAGCTTGGGTGGCGCTTTTTGCGTAAACTCTCCCTCTCTCTCTCTCTCTCCCCCTCCCTCTCTCCCCCAGCAATCAGCACCACCTTGGCTGTGCACCTGTCCTCAATCAGCACTCATCACTGCCTGCATAAAAGCCTGCCAGATCCAGGAAACCATTGCCAGAGGTTTGACACTCTATTGTGTGCTCCTCCTGTGCCCACCGCCTCGCCAGCCGCTCCAGCCACGCTGCCAAGCTACCCCACCTGCTCACGTCACTGCTTCCCGACCGTCCACCATCTTGCCTTGGATATCCTTACCCTGAGCCAACCCTCAATAAACCATTCTATACCTACTCCCTCCGCTTCAGTCTGCTTTTGGGTCCGGTCTAAGCTGATATGATTAGTATTGTGACATATATAGCGCATTTCACTCAATGTGCTTTATGCGATGAAAAGCATTTTAAAACAAAGAAAAAAGATCAGCTTATAAACATTTAAAACAAAGAGAAAAATAAATAATAAATAGTACAATTAAAACAGCGTACAGTGCAAAGAAATATCAGTTAAAAGTGGAAATGCTCGAAAAAGCATGAGAAAAAACCTGGACTTAAAAACATTCACACTTGAGGCTGACCTCACTTCTGTTGGCAAATTATTCCATTTGTGTGCAGCTTAAAAGCTAAATGCTGCTTCACCGTGTTTGCTTTGGACTCCACTATTTGACCTGAGTCTGTAGATCTTAGAGCCCTACTGGCTTTATACTTCATAGTATTTCTTTCATGTATGCAGGACCTTAACCATTTAGTGATTTATAGACCTGTAGCAGAACTTTGAAATCTATTCTTAAACTGACTGGGAGCCAGTGAAGAGACTTTAGAACACACACCGACGTGCACGCGCAGACAAACACACACCCAAACACACTTGCTCTCACCATCGTAATTTTGATACCAACAGCGAGAAAACTTTTTTGTTCCCGCTGACAAGTTTAGCAGCTTTCACTAGCAAAGCTGTGGGTGATTGACAGGGGGGGAAGCACTTACTTACATGAATGTCAGTGGTACGGCGCATTAAGCCAGCTTGCGAGTTCCGCCGGAGCAGTTCCGACTCCAGAGGATGTTGAAAGCTCTCACTTTTCTTCGTAAATATTATTTAAGCTAAGTATTGTAAGTCATTCAGTGATTCAGTCCTTACCTCTGTGATACTGTCTGACCACGCACTTATCCATCCATCCATCCATTTTCTGAGCCACTTATCCTCACCAGGGTCGCTATCTTCGGGCAGGAGGTGGGGCACACCCTGAACTGGTTGCCAGCCAATCGCAGGGCACACATAAACAAACAACCATTCACACTCACATTCACACCTACGGGCAATTTAGAGTCTTCAATTAACCTACCCTGCATTGCAGCAGTGCATTTCTTTGCAATTTTATATTTGTTGTACCTTCACTGTGGATTGCATGATAAACAGTGCATGACCACATTGCTTATTGCTGAATAATTAGCCTTTACACGAATATTATGACCATGTTTACAATCCCTGGCTGATTACTTACAAAAGTGAAAGAATAGCTTTGAATCGCCCAAGGGACTTGCTCATCCAGTTTGTCCAGCCAGTTACTGCTGTCCTCTGTCAACACACTAGAGACTCTTAATAAACAAGCATTGAAAGGTTGTGTAGAGCAGCAAATGTGATCAATATAGAACAGTGATATGTGCTGCTGGTTCAGCGCCATGTTCGAGTCTAGAGACCATTTTTACTACAATCAATAGATGTACAGCTCTCTTTTGACAACATTATAACTACCAAGAGGTAGACGAGATCCAGCTAAATGACCTAAGACACATTTCAGAGTCATAAGAATGGAGTAAACATGACACAAACGAAACAGTTATAAAAGAACATGATTATTTTAGGCGGCAACAAGTCAGCACCGAATAACACAGAGCCGCCACACAAAGGATAATAAACACCCCAGAAAATTAGCTGACATGGACATAGAGTTTAGTTGTTATGGAGAAGAAAACAGAGCAGTAATGCCAACATGAGCCGATGCATTCATATTTGAGACATGACAGCAATGAAGTTATCTAAAGGAAGTAAAGGTGATGCAGTTTCATTAACACTGCATCTCATCACCGCTTTGTTTTGATTCTTAATATAGAAAGTGTGTTCAGCCTCGTTCAAAGGAAACAAGCAAAAGATCATCTGGAAGATGCTGACATGCACTGTATGCCCCATAATTAATAAACTTTATCTGATGAAGAAGTCAGCAAAAGGTGGAGAGTATGCAGGATGCAGCCCATTGAAATTTTTATCAGTCTTTATCAGAACGGTAACCTTCTTGTCACTGCCCTATGAAACCAAGTACAGGGCCAATGTACTGTATATTCATGAATTAAAATACTTTTCAAAGCGAAAGGTGTTATCTTCTGATAAGGCCTTCCCTTCTCGGTTCTTTTGGGTTATTATACTTTAGACACTTTGTTACTTGTGAAGTTTTGCGGAGTGCGCAAAACTTTTAAAAGGTTTCCTTACTATACAAGACATAGGATGAAAAAATGGATAGGACGGTGTTATAGTGGTTAGTGTGTTTGCTTCACAGTCAAGAGGCCCTGGGTTCAAATCTCAGCCCCAGGTCTCCTGAAGGATGTTTGCGTGGGGTTTTCTCCAGCTCTCTGACAGCACACATTGACGTCGACCAATAGGATTACGTATTGCAAGGGCGCATCGCCACCCTTGCTTGCCGTTGTCAACATTTATTCACACGCACAAACCAATGTTTACCGAAGCTTTAGCACATGATTCAACAGAATGCCAGCGTGTTTACGTGTAAATGTTAGTGCTAGCATCAGCTGGCTACATGAAGTTAGGCTGCCTGCTTGTTTCAAAGAAGGTTTCAAAGAACACTAAGTTGCTTAAAATCATGCACTTTTACATTCATATACGTATTATACGGAAGAATAGATAATGTACTTGGGTGCACTGCACATCACAAAGTGAAATAATGACCATTTTCATATTCAAAGGTGCAACAGGTATATGCTAGTTTACTTGGAGTTCAATACTTCAAAGGATGACAATATACCATCTTGAACATTTAAACTGTCCAATGTTGTCTCTCGTGTTTTGCTTTTTTTTAATCATTGCTGTGAGAATGAGGTCATTGCACTAATGATGAATGGTGGAGTTCTTTGACCACAAAATTATGTCACTACAGATGGGCCTAACACAGTTGTAATTACAACGAAATCTAATGACTACACAATTCACATCTAGGTATAAAACAATTATCTGATGCACCACAGAGGCGAGGGAAATAATTACAACAGATGTCTCCTCATCACAGTTGGAGGCAAATTTGGCCTAATGACAGGAAATACAGTATAAGCTATGTCCCTAAAAGGTCCAGTTGGAGAGCTATTAAATGTTCACATTAAAAGCTCTAACAGAATATTCAATTAAAGCGTTCTCAGTGTAGGCTCCAAATAGGCAAATGTAAACTTTATGAAAATTTAATTTAAGTAATTCAACAAGGGCGGCACGGTGGACGACTGGTTAGAGCGTCAGCCTCACAGTTCTGAGGTGCGGGGTTCAATCCCCGTCCCCGCCTGTGTGGAGTTTGCATGTTCTCCCCGTGCCTGCGTGGGTTTTCTCCGGGCACTCCGGTTTCCTCCCACATCCCAAAAACATGCATTAATTGGAGACTCTAAATTGCCCGTAGGCATGACTGTGAGTGCGAATGGTTGTTTGTTTCAATGTGCCCTGCGATTGGCTGGCAACCAGTTCAGGGTGTACCCCGCCTCCTGCCCGATGACAGCTGGGATAGGCTCCAGCACGCCCGCGACCCTAGTGAGGAGAAGCGGCTCAGATAATGGATGGATGGATAATTCAACAAGATATTTTGGGGTGTGCATCTGAAATATGTGCCTGAGTTAGTTGTGCACTTTGTTTTTCAAATAACACTTGACAATACCTACTGTACATAGCAGGTGGAGTACTGTAGAGAGAAAACAGAGTGATCCAAAGCACTTTGCTTGGAGGGTATGATGTGTGGACTAACCCAAACTCATATTTACTCCTGCAACGATCCCATTCTATACGGTACTCACACATTGTAGTACCTTTTATGTCTTTTATGGAGATATGCCCTGCCAGTATAAATAATGGATTTTTTGCTATGATTATGCATATAGGAAACATATTAGAAAAACATTCAATCAGGAGTGAAATTAAACAGCAGTGTAGTGAACCATTCCTCCACTGCAGTATATTAACAGAAGACTCCCTACTGTTAAAAACAAGTCAGAACCCTTGTGAGAAGAGAAGCCATGCTCCATCTCCCCTCCCCCTATCCCCTGTGCCAGTCTTTCTCCTTTCTCTGCACAGTTATTTTTGCAGGTGCATCTGCAGTGATCTATTTTCCTCTTCACATCTTTCAATGATTCATGCTTTGAGGTTTCCCACCCCCTCTTTCGAAAAGGCTTAGCGAACAAAGAGACAAAACTGGAGGAGGTGTGATCAGAAAAATGAAAAAAGTACAAAATCCTGAAAATAAGAACAAAGTATGGAATAAAAAAAAAAACAATCAATACACAAGAGCAAAGCATTGCTATAAAAAGTGGAAGAATACTTTATAATTTTTCTCTTTGATGTTTCAATGTAAAATTGTGTTTTAAGAAGAGAAAATCTCTTCACATGACATTTTAAATTTCTGTAGCTCGGAATATTTATTTTGATATTGTTACAAATTTTCAGCAAGCTTTAGTTCAAACCATCATGTCATCAACAATGTAGTTATGCTAGTTATCGCAGTATACACGGGGAGTACGCTGCCTGTTTACCAGGTTTGGTCACGTGACGTTCGCAATGCAAGTGTGAGAGCAGTTGTAACGTTAATTTCGGTCGACGGCAGAGGGCGATCTTGCCAAACATGGCGGCCCCTGAGATGGATGAAAATTGATGAATTCATCTGTTTAATTCTTATTCCATGAATGCAATATTAGCTAGAATAGTGTGTTTACCCTGTAGATGTAAACGTACGCTTGCAAAAAAATAAAATACAAAAAGAAAAATATTTGAGTTCATTTCCCTTTAAGGCAAGTGGGTATCACAGACTGCAGTAGCACAGTTCAAGGATGCCCCTTTCCCGTTGTTGGTCAAACCAAGCAAAGACATGAGGTGCTGTCTGGGGGGATCTGTTGAGTGCCTTGATTCCTTGCCACGTTCCTGGAATTTCTGCTTTGGAGGTTATCCTTGATGTGCTGTTTGTATTTGTGCATGACCTTTCTGATGCGTCTCTGCAAGAACTTGATTATTATTTATTTATTTTGTGAGCCTGCTGGTATCCTGACTTGAAGACATCATTGTGTGCTATGAGCAGGGTGTGTGGGTTGCCGTTCAGCCATGGCTTCTGGTTTGGGAACACCTTACAGAAATTGATGTAAGACAGCACAGAAGATATGGTAACCATACAGGACTGTTTTAACGCTACAGACATTTGCAGAGAGGACAGACCTGGAGGGTCACCATATCGTCTTCGCCTCCTCACTTGAAAAGCTTTTACTGTTCGTCTGCATATAATAGGCTTACATGCAGGGGTCAAAGGGACAGAGAGATTGTCTAAAAGTTCAAGATGGGGGAGGGAGGTGGTTTTGCTATTAAAATGGAATGCAATTACGGTATACCTATAAGTGGTATAAAACATTGGATGTATGAATAATGAATAATACTGTTTCACATTTGAAACTTATTATATGCTTCTACTTATTGTATTGCATGCTCACATTGTCGTGAGTTGTCAAGGGATATCAGTTATTTTTCTTTTCTTCAACATTTTTTTGTTCTTTTTTCAACTTTATTGGGTGTGGGTGTTTTTAAAAAGTGTGCGGGTTACGACGCACCTGACAACTACTACGACCACTAGTACTACTAACAGTAATGAATTGGTCTAATATGGAGGTTTTCTAGATATGCAAAGAAACTATTTACAACTAAAATAGAAACAAAATTTCTCTTTATAATGCCTTGGGAATAAAGATAATTTATTTTCAGGAGCAAAAATATTTTCCTGCACTTTCTGCTCTGTGTCAAGGTTCTTAGTTTGTGAACATATCAAATGAAGGAATCATTATGATCCTTAATTTAACACTATTTTAAAGATTGTCATCTTATTCCAGATTTTTTAGTTTTTGTCCTGAACATGGAGATCTGCACAGAGGAGGGCCAGAACTATTCTAGTGGGATATCGGGCTGTGTGCCACCCAAAAATCATGAAAGATCCAAACCTATTTGCCTTGTCACCTTTAACAGAAAGCTGTGATGGAGCAGTTTCAGTTTTAGTGTGTTTCATGAATGAAGAAAAAAGTATGGATACAACTGTGGCCCGGTTGTCACTGCAAGCCCCCCCACCAACAACTTGATAAACTACATTCTCCCAAGCTGTCCCGCTGTGCAAGACAGGACGCTTGGCGTATGTCAGCTGGACCTTAAACTAATTAGCAGCTTCCCGACAAATTTGGATTCCAGTCATCAAAGACCCCTTTGATGTGCGGAACCAAACGGTGGGGAGATCCTCTCCCCAATAAAACCAAGATGGGACAGATCGACAACGATGGATTTATTACTTGTAGTTGGATATCCCACAGACTGAACTATTACTCCCAGACCTTGAGTTATGTTTAATAACTGCCTTTTTTCAGGAACTCAAATACAGCAATGAACTATTTGTTTAATATTAAACATGCAAACGCTGTCGTATGATAGTTACTGCAAACCTGTGGACTCTCATTCGAAGTTTCTTTAACTAAAGATAAATGTCTGTTTTGATATTTTACAAACTCTGCAGAAATACTCCAAATGTAAGCCTTGATGTTTGTGTCATTGTTTCAACTTTGCAGATCCAGCTGCGAGACTTTGAGAACTCTTTGTTTTGATTTGAAGATAAACAGTACAAAATGTTGGATTGAACAATAAGCAGTTGATCTGCCAAGACTAAAGTTGAAACAATCATTCTATGTGCTTGATCTATTAGTAAGACTACAAAGTTGGAAGTATTTTATATTAATATATGATTTTTACACCATTTTTATGGCTAAACTGTTGACCGAAATTCAAGTCGATGGGCATGGTCTTCTTCAGTTTCCCCCCATTTCTTAGACACACCTCCTGGGTATTTAACCTTTGACTCCCGTCTCCTCTTGGCTTTTTGCTTCTTCTCGCTATTGGTCCTTCATGCTGAGGGTGACCTAGGCACGGCTCCGCCATGCTGAAACCCATCCCCCCTCCCCTTTTCTTTGTTCAAACACGCGGTTCGGCCAACCCAAGCCTGGGATGGAGACTTGGCTTCCCAGCCTATGTGGCTCACTGCCAGGCGATCAGAGCAGTTGCTGCTAAAACTACCAGATACGCTTCCAGCCAGGCATGATCTCTCTGAAATTGCTAGCGAATCCCTGGAAAGGCATGGAGACGGCCATATTCTCCCAACGAAAGCGAGACGAACAACTCCCCTTTTTCTTCTCCCGCCTGTTTTTTTTTTATTTTATTTTTGTCCATCCTTTTTCTTCAACCAAACCTGCCTCCGTGCCTCCCGATACGACTGAGACAGACCACCCCAAAGACCCACGGATCTATGGTCGTGAGTAGGACACCGCAATCATTGCCAAAATGTACAAATTTATTGCATACTAATTTTGGGGTAAAATACAAGCTTCACACAAGTTCCAATTTCGTACTTCATTGAAATAAATGGGGTGGCTCCCACATCCCAAAAACATGCATGGTAGGTTAATTGACAATTCTAAATTGCCCGTAGGTGTGAATGTGAGTGCAAATGGTTGTTTGTTTATATGTGCCCTGCGATTGGCTGGCAACCAGTTCAGGGGTGTACCCCGCCTCCTGCCTGATGATGGCTGGGATAGGCTCCAGCACGCCCGCGACCCTAGTGAGGAGAAGCAGCTCAGAAAATGGATGGATGGATGGATGAAATAAATGGCAGCACCAATCATATCGGAACCAAATTATCCTCTATCCTCAAGCCTGGAAGCATTATATATTTGCACTCCTAACCGTACCTTTTTTTCATACTGTATTTGTCATTTGTTGCTGTGCGCAGCATGAAGTATGGCCCAGGTCATCTGACGATTGTTTTCAAAAACACTGTGATAGACCTTAGGCTTCCATAAAAAGCCACCCTTGTGCTCCCACTGTTTAACAGCAGTTGTGGAAGAAAAGTGAGAATGGGAGAGAACAGGCTGACACATGCGACACAGGCTGAAAAACCCAAAAATACCATGAGCAAAATGCCAACAACAACAGCAGCAACAAGATCAATAGCAAAATTAGGTGGCAGAAAACAAATATGTTAGTTGAACAGCATCTAATTGTTGGAGAATTAAAATCAAACCGTAACGTTTGTCTATATTTGCAATTCAGTCTCTTTTTAAAAACGGAATGTGTCTATGTATGCTCCTATTTTTGTCCCATATCTGTAGTCTGGTCATGTTGGCAGCAGACTGAGTTGCGTAAACCTTGTGGCAGCAATGTCCTCCAGGGCCTCATGAGGGACGAACAAGCATTCCCAGTTGTAATGAGCTACAGTATATATATTCCCTCCCTTCTGAGTCTATCCCAGGTTGGATCAACTCCAAGGCATCCAGCTGCAATCGTAATGAAATGCTAGAGCCACCTTTAACCGACTCCTCTGAATATGAAGGAATAGTGGCTCTACTCAAGGCTCTTTTCAGATGCGTGAACTTCTCATCCTAACTTGAAGGCTAAGAAAAGCCCTTCTATGAAGCAAGCTCCTTGACAAATTACCACCTCATTGTAGCAGTGTGCTTTGTGTGCCTGCTAGTGTCTCGAAAAGCAAAGTGATTACCTTTGGATGTCCAAGACCACAGCATAGATCCTGAGAGTATTTAGTAACATCAGATGGAAAGTAAGGCATTGTACTGAGTCAAATACAGTCATCAGTTTCCCTGTGACAGATAGTTTTGGTTAATTTGGTGAAGCTTCCTTTTTTTCCCTATTAGACATTTTAACACAAAAATATGCCCTAACTTGGCGGCACGGTGAAAGACTGGTTAGAGCGTCTGCCTCACAGTTCTGAGGACCGGGGTTCAATCCCCGGCCCCGCCTGTGTGGTGTTTGCATGTTTTCCCCGTGCCTGCGTGGGTTTTCTCCGGGCACTCCGGTTTCCTCCCACATCCCAAAAACATGCTTGGTAGGTTAATTGACAAGTCTAAATTGCCCGTAAGTGTGAATGTGAGTGCGAATGGTTGTTTGTTTGTATGTGCCCAGCGATTGGCTGGCAACCAGTTCAGGGTGTACCCTGCCACCTGCCCGATGATAGCTGGGATAGGCTCCGCGACCCTAGTGAGGAGAAGTGGCTCAGAAAATGGATGGATGAATGGGTGCCCTAAATTCTTAACTGTAGCTGTCTTGTCATTTAGTGTAAAATAAAACCTCAGGGAAGCATCTTCAGCATAATGAGTATATGCCATATTTGTGGAGTTGGTTGCTGCATGACAGCATTGCATTTGTGGAGTGCGATTTGTGCATGTTCAATGAGCTGGACTAGTTGCCAGTCAGTTGCAAGGCAATTAATAATGGGGGATTGACTAGTAATTAAGCCTGTTTTTTAATAATTTTAGTAATTTTCGTGACGAATGCATGTCTAACGCTGTGCTTGGCGTAACTCTGTGAGGAGGCGGGTGTTTGCAATTTCCTAGATGAGCGCTGCCAGCGTACTTAAAAGAGGGGCATTCCGCGCCTCATGTGAGTGAACACAGCTGACTTTATTCACTGCCAATGAAAGCGGCTTCTCTCATTCATTGTGACTCCACTCTGCGCACCTCCTGTATGACCAAGCTTCTCACCCTATCTCTAAGGGAGAGCCTGTACACACTGTGGAGGAAACTCATTTCGGTGGCTTGTATCGCAAGATCTGCCAGAGAGGGCATTCCACCCTTTTCTGACTGAGGACCATGGTCTCAGACTTGGAGTTGCTGATTTTCATCCCAGCCGCTACACACTCGGCTGCGAACCACTTCAGTGAGAGTTGAAGGTCACAACTTGATGAAGCCATCAGAACCACATCATCTGAAAAAAGCAGAGATGTAACACTGACGTTGCCAAACAGCCTTGGCTGTGCCTAGAACTTCTCTCGTAAATGGTAATGAACAGAATCGGTGACAAAGGGCAGCCTTGGCCGAGTCCAACTGTCACTGCAAACGAAGCCGACTTACTCCCGCCAATCCGGACCAAACTCTGATACCAGTCATACTGTCCGTATCAGGGGGTCCGGTACTCCATACTCCCGGAGCACACCCCACAGGACTCCCCGAGGGACACGGTCGAACGCTTTCTCCAAGTCCACAAAACACAATGATTGGGCGAACTCCCATGCACCCTCGAAGACCCTACTGGGTACTGGTCCACTGTTTCACGGCTAGGACGAAAACCACACTGCTCCTCTTGAATCTGAGATTTGAGTTCCTGACAGACCCTCCTCTCCATAACCCTTGAATAGACCTTACCAGGGAGGCTGAGGAGTGTGTTGGAACACACCTTCCAGGTCCCACATCTTAAAAAGACCCCCCTTTTTTTTAGGCCATATGCACCCAAACTTTTTATGTAATTTTTTTTTCATGGCCTGAAACGTTATTGTAAATAAATGTCCCTCCTACCACTTATCCGAGGTCGGGTCGCGGTGGCAGTAGCTTTAGCAGGGACGCCCAGACTTCCCTCTCCCCAGCCACTTCATCCAGCTCTTCCAGGGGGATCCCGAGGCATTCCCAGGCCAACCGAAGGATGTAGTCTCTCCAGCGTGTCCTGGGTCGTCCCCGGGGTCTCCTCCCGGTGGGACGATATGCACCACACCGGTGCTTGGTCATGGTAGCATTGTTGACGTAGAGTACACATCAGAGGCAAGTCACTTTTATGAGCCGCAAGGAGTTAGTGTTCTTCCTAGTTCCAGATTCGTTGCCAAAGGCGAATGGCTTGACATAAAAATGTTACAGTACCAGAAATAGCATGTTCCAGACTCCAGAGACTTGTTTTGTTTTTGTTAACATTGCTGCCATGCCGCTCTCTCGCTCTCTGCACTGCGCTCTACGGCATGATAGACAATAGATATAACCATCATGATATGGCCGCCACGTCAATACCCCGCATTTAACATGGCCGCCACGTAGGCATGTATTTTGGAATAGGATCTAGTCATATTGTATATCTGTGACCCGGAAATACATCAGTCCCATTCTCTGCCTGCATTGCGCCACAGCGCCAGTAAACAACAGCAGCCAATTCTGGAATGATCAGATTTTGTCAACGGAAGTTTAAATAACAAATAGAAACTATTTGATGATGGGCTATTACCATCAAAATACTGCCATTTTATTTTCCCATTGTGGCCACCCATTCAGTCCACACTAGTAGCCCGCTGCAGCTTTCACCGTACATTCTCAAAAACATGAGGAAACAGCTTGAATTGTGTTTTTTGTTAAGGAGGAATTAAAACACAAACAGGACTTTTGTCTGTAATATGCAAACAAAAATACACAACAAATTATGACAGGAATTATGGTGAAATTAGATTGATGACTTTGCATTCCTAGCAGCTCTAGCTTACTATGTTAACAAAATATATATCTTATCTGGTCTTATATTACAAAACCAAATAAATCCCATATAATGACAATCGTACAGTGTTTTAACGAAAGCATTCTGATACAAATAATAATTTTCCTAACAAAGAACACATTTGCTGCCATTTATGGAGAGTCCCTGAACGCACCTCGCGCATGTAAACATGAAAGGTGGCCGCACTGAATCAGCTGCCAATACGGCACTTGTCCCAGACATGACGATTCGTATATAGTGTGTTCAGATGAGATTTGTCCTGGAAGTCCCGAAACAAAACCTCACACTCTTGAATGAAAATGAACTGTTCGAAAAGCTTTCAAGGATGCCAGAATGAGCCTGTTTTTAATAACATTCATCAGGCAGAAATGAACTCAGTTAAGCTCACGTTTGCCCACAATATGAACTAGTTCATGAACTTTCCTTCATTGAACTCATTCAGGTACAACACTACCTATAAGATTGTCGATTTGTCCCGATTTTTGGGTCCGAAACAGGTTGAGCCAACAATCTTGAATAATTATCGTGTTCAATATTTATGAGCAAAACTCTTTATGTGTGTGGGGAAAGCCGACGTCTCCCGAGTCATGCTGCCGAGAATTGTGACATGAAATGGAATTTAGCCAGTTAAAGAAGTGCCCTATACTGACAAACATGGAAACGACTGTAAATGAAAAACATTTCTTATTTTTCTTCTATTAAGCCTGTTTGCGTAGATTAAACGACTAGACTAAATTGTCCATAGGTGTGAATGTGAGTGTGACTGGTTGTTTGTTTTTGTGCTCTGCGATTGACTGGCGACCAGTTCAGGGTGTACCCTGCCTCTTGCCCACTCGGCTGGGATGGTCATTGCACCGGACTATTGCGATATTAGCCATTCGAACTGAGGACTCTGCATCTTTTTGCACAATTGTTGTTTGTTGTTGTTTTTTGTCAATGTCTTTATGTCTCCAAAGTGTTCTGTAAATTGACTGTCTGTTGTACTAGAGCGGCTCCAACTACAGGAGACAAATTCCTTGTGTGTTTTGGACATACTTGGCAAATAAAGATGATTCTGATTCTGAGCACACCCACGACCCTAGTGAGGAGAAGATGTTCAGAGAATGGATGGATAGATGGATAGACTGTTTACATTGCATATGTCAATGAACAGACAGATTCACAAACTGTTGGGTTAAATCACAGGTGTCAGATTCAAGCCCCGGGGCCCAGATGCGGCCCACCAGATCATTTTATGTGGCCCACAAAGGAAAATCGTGTGCATCTACTTAATGTTTCTTGCTGTTCTGTTCCAAAATTGAAAATTGTCTTCACTTTTAACTTTAAGAGATTGGAAGCATTTTTTATTACCAAACCACAAAGTAAATTTGTTTTCCTTTACTTCACCTTTATTGCACCGGACTATTGCAATATTAGTCATTCGAACTGCTCTAAATGCTAGAGGACTTTGCATCTTTTTTCACAATAAAAAAAATAAAATAAAATAAATAAATAAATATACCGGCATTACCAGATAACTAGCAACCCTTTACTGCTCAGTGACTGTTTATTTATTATTATTTTTTTTTTGTCAATGTCTTTCTGTCTCCAAAGTGTTCTGTAAATTGACTGTTTGTTGTCGTACTAGAGCGGCTCCAACTACCGGAGACAAATTCCTTGTGTGTTTTTGGACATACTTGGGAAATAAAGATGATTCTGATTCATGTTTTCTTAGTTGTCCATAATTATTTTTGTGTATACTGTAGAAGAACAAGAAGAACCATCTTTTCTTGTCATGAACACATGCACATGAGGTTTTTCCCCTGCAGTTGACAGTATTGAATAGAGCAAATACACACACTTGTTAGTGGCACACACTTGAGCAGGGGGGAAATTAAGCGCCCGAAGAGCGCTTCAGGGTATCGGTGTCTTGCTCAAGGACACCAGTGCCATGGGTTTGGGGTATGTATGGTCCTTTTTTTGCCGCCTCCTCTCAAGATGACGTGTAGTTTTTTGCCAACATTCTTTCTGCTGGTCAGTGTCTTGAACCGGGGTCCCTACGGTGGCAGGTGACAATTTTTAACCACTAGACCACAGTTGTATGTAATATAATATGTAATATGATGAGGCGATTATACATTTACTGGTTTCACAGTCATGTGACACGTGACAAAAATGAGTTTGACACCCCTGTTTAAATGATTGAGAAAGGATTGTTTTTAAGGCTACGTCATAAACAATACATTTGTGGTAACAGGGTTCTTCAATAAGACATTACAATGCATTCGGTATCCTCGCTGAGAAAGTTACAGCTCACTGGAAATGGAATGGTTCACAGTGCTTAATAAGTCCCTTGGGTCATAACAGACTATTGTATCCTTTCAACAATTATCATCTATTTGATTGTGTCACATACTGTATATGATGAAGTAATATTTAAAATGATTTGAAATGACCTAATGAGAATTACTGTTGCTAAAACTCATATATTTGTACCAAAAAATACCCATGAGTACTATAAAGAAAATAAACAAATATAAGCAGTTAGATAATAATGTATTTATTTAATCTAATTGTTAGATTCAAATAACAGACAATAACTACGCTCGTCCAAAATTGCTGGTATTCACATTAATAGTCCATCCATCCATTTTCTGAGCAGCTTCTCTTCACTAGGGTCGCGGGCGTGCTGGCGCTTATCCCAGCTATCATCGGGCAAGAGGCGGGGTACACCCTGAACTGGTTGCCAGCCAATCGCAGGGCACACATAAGCAAACAACCATTCGCACTCACATTCACACCTACGGGCAATTTAGAGTTGTCAATCAACCTACCATGCATGTCTTTGGGATGTGGGAGGAAACCGGAGTGCCCGGAGAAAACCCACGCAGGCATGGGGAGATCATGCAAACTCCACACAGGCGGGGCCGGGGATCGAACCTGGGTCCTCAGAACTGTGAGGCAGACGCTCTAACCAGTCGTCGACCGTGCCGTATGTTTTCATATTTAGTTTAAACTGGATCTCCGAAAGGTCGATCAAATTGAGCTACACTACAATGTCTGAAACAGTCTCAATACAAAGAAAAGTACAATCTAACGCTATTGCCTTTCTTAAATTGAGAGGGATATAGACCATTTGTCACCAAAGTTTCACCATGATTCAAGGGTGTTCACAAGCAGAAGGTAAATTATATAGACACATGAAAAACAATAGTTGTATGAATTGTGCAACTTTTTAAAGAAAGGCCAACAATGTGAACCCCATACCACGGCGCGATCTTTGAATATTGAGCACCTTTACGCTCGCTCTCTCACTCTTTCTCTCACACAGTCATACACACAGAGGCTCGCTTACACACACTCACATACACACACAGAGCCTGGAAGATCATTCTTCCTTGGGGAGCGGATGCAATGCAGCAATCCAACACTAGTTCTGCTGCCTTTTCTGGTCTGCTCTAACAGGGGAAATTGGTAAAGTGCCATAAGGACATGTATCCTTATAAACCCGTTAGTCTGTGTGACATTTGCACCACGTCCCATTTTAACAGTTACTACTTTTAGACAAAGGAATTATTTGTGTGTACTGATTTGGAAATTCCGGTTGCATCAGGCAAGCATATTATTTCACCCTGTGCAAATGAGGACTCAGCGTTGAATTCCTAGATGGCAGTGATTATGACACGGTAATTAGTGAGATGGTTATGCGGTGATGAACATAATTATTGTATGCTCATCAAAGGATGTCAGTCTAGGCCTGCTGTGAAGCCCATTTGGGGAAAGCAAAAGCTTGACTTTTACAGTATATGAAGCACTCGCATGCGATTAAAACAGTTTACATTCAGATACTGTGGGCATAATCTAAACTAAAGATCAGAGGATTGTGGTTGATTTTAAGTGGATGACCTTAACCATGTTCAGTTAAACACATGCAACATGTAAACAACAGATATGGGCACTGCAATTACTTAAGCTAAATTATCATTCATAATTAGGTCAAATTAAATATTCATATTGTGGAAATAACTGACTTGTAAATAAAACAATGTTTGGAGCTTGTCCTCCAAAGCTATGAGTTTACTGGCTCAAGTTTGTTTATGTTTTTCATGGTGTTCAATAACATTCTGGTTACCTTTAGTTGCAAAAAAAAAAAAAAAAAAAAAAAAAGGTCTCTGGACTGTCCGAATATTATCATGGAAAAGTTTAGCGGACGGTGTACAACATCCTAACTTGAATAATACAGGACAGATATTGCATGGCTTTCTCTCCTCTTTTCTTAAAGCCATCTACTCCAGTGAGGACTCCCACATCTCTCTGTTCAACTCTCCTCCCTTTGAAAAGTCATACCGTAAGCAGATTCCTGAAAAGCAGTGGTGGCAGGGGGGGAAAAGAAATACCTGCAAGGATTAAAAACTAATCCAGGCTTTTGGACTGGGGAGCTCTGGCCTTGGCCTCCTGTCCTTCAAAACACAGGGAGTTCTCAGCTAATGGGTGGGAGCTTACATGTATGGGGTGATAGAGGTGCTCGTTAACAGGCAGATGAAGTATTCACCGTTTCTAGAGGCTGGCATTAAGTGGAAGTGAGTCGTGAAGTGAAAAACAGGACTGCAACTGCTTTTGTACAGTCTAGGTAATCAATTCATGGGGACATTTTATAGAAAAGGCACTTTTTAATTATTTGTGTACAAATACTGTACAGTAGTTGGGTCTCTGGAGTACCTGCCCACCCATTCACGTGTGAAATTACACAACCAAGTAAATATTTTGTTAACTGATTATTTCCGAGTCTTTGCTAATTTTGGCAAATTATGATTTCACAATTTGTGAGGTATTTGTTTTTGCTGAAGACTCTTCTGTACTCGCCACATGCACGGATCAAATCTCCACTGTTGAAAACACAAATGATGCTTTTACTTCATCTTTAGACTGCTTGAGAATGTGTTGTGAATCGCAATGCCCTAGCGCTGCCAGCCCTCGTCATGGTTACCAAAGCCATACTCAGCATTTGCCCCTCTGTATGGGGTTGGTATGGGATGGGTGGAAGGGTGTTATGGGGAGAGACTCATTTACATGATACAGGACCGCCCATTCAAAACAGCCAAACCGAAGCAAGGCATAAATATACTGTGCTGTATTCTTGATTCTTGTATTTTGACAAAAGCATGTCACAGAAATGTTGTGATGGTACTTGAGATGTTATATATATATGTTATAATATAATAATATATATGTTATATATATTAGTCATTCAAACTGCTCTAAGTGCTAGAGGACTCTGCATCTTTTTGCACAATTGTCAAAAAAAAAAAAAAAAAAGTACCAGCATTACCAGATAACTAGCAACCCTTTACTGCTCAGTGACTGTTTTTTTTTGTCAATGTCTTTCTGTCTCCAAAGTGTTCTGTAAATGGACTGTCTGTTGTCGTACTAGAGCGGCTCCAACTACCGGAGACAAATTCCTTGTGTGTTTTTGGACATACTTGGCAAATAAAGATGATTCTGATTCTGATTCTGATGTGTTTTAAATTGGGAAACAATTGCATGCCTTCTTTAAAGTTATAGTATCTTACCTGTGTATTGAGGCATCCGAGATGTTTACTTTGTGTGTACATGATACATTAGACAGATGTCATATCATCTTGTCTGATGTCAGATGATACTGCATTTATGGGAAAAGGAAGAAGTCTGTAAGAATAGACAGGCATCATATGGACATTATGTCATTGGACTGACATATGTTAACATCATATTGATTTGAAAGGACAGGGTAATGATACCATGTTGAAGAACATTTTGTGATTCAAACTTTGAAAAAGTGAATTATTTTTATGGATCTAGCTAATCATTGCGCAAAGACTGATTTTGTTGTCTCAAACAGAGTTTATACCATACATTCAGTACCAACATATGCAGTTTAAGTATAGAAGGCCAGCCCTCGTAAATGAGAATAAAATGCATGGTGTGGGTGGTTGGCAATTCCTTGAGTACTCGATGAAATATCTGAATGATAATCAATTCTAAAAAGATTCGATGGCGACCGCCCTAATACTGTGTGTATCTCTCTCTCAGAGAGACATTAACCATGAAGCCTACTACAGATGGACAAGCAAACCCAAATGCAAAGCTCTATGAATTGTTTTTACAATGGAACAATGGAAGTAATGAAGGTACAGAAAAAGACGGTAAGGTGAATCAAACCTGGATGATCCACCATCTGTGTTTGTGCTTGCGCATGAATATTTGCATAATCCTACATACATATCACTGAAGTGGATGTCATTGTCAATTCAATGTAATCCTGTTACATCCAGATGCTCTGAGAAGCTCTAACGTGATGAGGGAGTGACAAATATGTTCATTCAGCATCCATAAAAATCTAGATCTTCTGACTTGATTTGTTATTATGAACCGGGTTTAGTGGACATTGCTATATTCATGTATTGTAACAGAAGTCTGTAGGGGTTTGCTCTCAGGGATGGCGCCATCCAAAACCCCTGCTCATATTCAAGGCTATTTGTATTTCTCAACTCCACTGCTGCTCAGCACAGCATGTCGCAAAATCAGCGGTCTAAAAAAGCGTAAGGAAAGAATGATAACCCTGAAAACGATCTAACAAAGGAGACGCCCTAGAAGAGAGTTTAAATTAAAAACAGGATTCTGATGGGACGTTAGCAGCAATTACCGTATGTGTAAAATCTGCAGAATGTGGGATGGTATTATTATTTTGATTTTTTTAAATGACAGGTACAAAATTACAAACCAGGAAGAAAATACAGTCCAGCAAATCAAATGGGAGTTAAAGTTTCAATTTTTATCAGTAATCTATTAATCTGATTTGAAAAAAAAAAAAAAAAAAAAAGAGAATAGCTTTGCAGCACCCCTTGTCCTGTGAACTAGTAGCATAAGAAACTCCCCAGAACATGTTTTATCCCGGCAGAGTGAACAGTCCCCAGGGTAGCCCTCATCATTCAAACTGTTCCACATATTTTACACAGGGGGAAAGCATGATGGGCATGTGAGATATTCTGTTTCAAAGAGTGATTGGCGGTGTCAGGGGGTGCAATCTAGCAAGTGCAGCTTTGCAAGAACATCTTATTCCCTTAAGGTTTAGTGGTAAAATGTGCTGTGCTTAAATGTGGAGTGACCACTATTCACTATTGGAATAAAGGCCTGCAGAACCAACGGGCCAGTAAATACCAACAACACCATTATGGAACTGAAGAAACACACAAACCAATTGAGGCCGAGCAGAATTAATTATAATATTCATTCATTCATCTTCCGTTCCGCTTATCCTCACTAGGGTCGCGGGCGTGCTGGAGCCTATCCCAGCTATCTTCGGGCGAAAGGCGGGGTACACCCTGAACTGGTCGCCAGCCAATCGCAGGGCACATACAAACAAACAACCATTCGCACCCACATTCACACCTACGGTCAATTTAGAGTCTTTAATTAATGCATGTTTTGGGGATGTGGGAGGAAACCGGAGTGCATGGGCAGAACATGCAAACTCCACACTGTCCTGGGTGTGTGTTCCGGTTTTTGTCTTCCCCCTGTTTTATACACACCTGCTCCTGAGAGAATCTTCACCACCTGTGCCTCGTTCACCCTAATTACACCTTGCATTTAACCTTGTGTCTCATTCTTTCTCATCGTCAGTTCGTTGTACCTTGTCGTCGCGTTCCAGCATTCCTTGTTTCCACGTCAAAGACTCACAGTAAGACGAGACCCCGTCCCGATTATTGACCTCACCTTTTTGCCTCATGTTTTTGGCTACTCTTGTCTTTTTTGGATTGCCTGCCTGTGTACCAACCTCTGCCCGTATATTAAACCTCTCTTTTTTTAAACTGTCCATTTGTTTTGGAGTCATTTTTGGGTCCTATCCTCTGTTCCGTTCATGACACACACAGGCGGGGCCGGTATTTGAACCCCGGTCCTCAGAACTGTGAGGCAGATGTGCTAACCAGTAGGTCACTGTGCCGCTGTGATTATACTCTTTATCACATAATCTTTTTGTGTATTGATCTGTGACTTCTAATGCATGATTAATTTAATTTCATTCAATTTAAAAACTGAATACAGTATACAGGGTTTGAGACTGCGACTACAGTGGTCGCATCAGCGACCTTTTTTTCAGCCTGTGCGATTAAAAATTTCGTCGTCGCACTTGCGCAAGTGCACGTTTTAATGGTTGAAAGTCCCCTTTTTCCACTGCAATCTTTCCTCTTGTACGCTTTCAGAGAGAGAGAGAGAGAGAGACAGCCCTCGGAGCCATCACTATAAAAGTTGGCTGCTGGCCCATCTGAGTTGAACAAATGATCAATTGACCAGTTTTATCTGCCACTGCTTGTTACTTGTGATGGGCACAGCAGTTCTTTTGAGTATAATGACTCACTAGAATAAGTTCATTAAAAAGATTAGTTCAAAAGATTCGTTCACTGAATTGTTCAGTTCTTTTTCACTATCAAGTGCTTCCTCATTCGGTTAATGATTCAGCCCTGAGGTTCACGTTCACTCACCACGTCCATCTAAGGTCTATGCGTTGTTATTGTCATGTATTGTAAACGAGGAAAGGCGGGGAGATTTAAAAAAAAAAACCACCTACCTATCTTTCTCTCAGCAAGCTCTCGAACACTCCGCTTTGGTCGAGATCCGTGCGGCGAGCTCAACTACCGCACATATCGTTCCACGTCTCCTCTACATTCACGTTGGCTGCCGCCGGCCGGCGACACTGCATTCCATCGCGTTGGAAAGCCTCGTTGACGCCGGGGCTTCCTGCTCACCCACCTTTGAGTGTCTTGAGAAAGGCTATATTATTATTATTATTTAAACAAAATAATTTAAAATTCAGTTTAAAATTTAAACAAATTGTATCTCTGCTTGTTTTCATGCGCCTGACTGACTTAACATTAGCCGTTAGCTTGGCGAAACGGATGCTTGTGAAAAGCTAACCGTGTGAACGAATGGTTAGTCACTCATGAGTGCGTTCACTGCATAATATGTCGTCCCTTGCGCGAAAGAATCACTCATCGTACTAGTTTGGTGTGAACTTCTGTCCGAATCAGTTTACTGCATACGTACTAGTACGTCTCTCCTTGGCGGATCGCGAACGAAGAAGTTGAACGAAAGAATCACTCGTGGCTGACAGTACATTCAATTCACTTTTAGTTCATCAGTACATTCAGTTCAATTCAGTCCCTCCCCCGCCTCAGCGGCGCTGCCTGACACTGGCTGCTCATTGGTCATTTTCCGAAAACTCAGAATGAGTGACAATAGGTTGCAGTTCTCCTTTGGCGCAGCTGATCAAAACTGAATTTTTTTTAAAAAAAAATCCCACTTTTGTGAATCACTTCCCTGTTTATGTATAGCATTTTAATATACATTTATATGCAATTAATATAATATGTATTTCCTTGTAGGCCTGATCGACCTCAACCACGCATGTCTGTCAAATCAAGAAATAAAGTGCATGTGTAAATGTCTGGTTGTTAAATGAGTTTTGTTACACTGAAATGCAAACAATAAGAAAACAACACTCGACAAACAAGTTTTGATATAAAAGTATAGTTGAATTGCAAATCAGTATTACAGTGATAATACTCAACAACACTAATTGTAGTAGACAGAGATAATATGTATGTGTAAATATCCATCCATCCATTTTCTGAGCCGCTTCTCCTCACTAGGGTCGCGGGCGTGCTGGAGCCTATCCCAGCTGTCATCGGGCAGGAGGCGGGGTACACCCTGAACTGGTTGCCAGCCAATCGCAGGGCACATAGGAACAAACAACCATTTGCACTCACAGTCATGCCTACGGGCAATTTAGAGTCTCCAATTCAGGCATGTTTTTGGGATGTGGGAGGAAACCGGAGTGCCCGGAGAAAACCCACGCAGGCACGGGGAGAACATGCAAACTCCACACAGGCGGGGCCGGGGATTGAACCCGGGTCCTCAGAACTGTGAGGCTGACGCTCTAACCAGTCGGCCACCGTGCCGCCATGTGTAAATATATACATGTTATTTAATTTGTTTTTACTAATCTTTCCAAACAAATTTCCGCCCTTAAACTTCCTACTGCTGCCGCTTCAGCTTGACTTGCACTGGCAAATCTAACTCGCATGTTGGTCTCCTGTCCTCTCATGACTTTATAGTAGTAGTCTGTTAAGATTATGGAGACACCGTCCGACCCACTCCCTGCTGTGTGTGCTTGTTTTGATGTGCTTGACTGACTCAACATTAGCCGTTAGGTTGAGGAAACGGCTGCCAGTGAAAGCTATCCCCGTGAGGACGTAAGGACGAACGGTTAAAATCACTCATGAGTACATTCACTGCGCAGTACGTCGTTCCTTGCGCGAACGAATCACTCATCGTACTAGTTCGCAGTGAACTTCCGCATGAATCAGTCATGGCAGAACAGTTCACTGCATACGTTCTATTATGTCGCCCCTTAGCGGATCGCAATGAAGTTCTACGAACGAATCACTCTTGGCTAAGGGATTGCGAACGAAGAATTTCAACGAACGTATCAATCGTGGCTAACAGTACATTCAGTTAACTTCCAGCTCATCAGTACATCAGTAGTACATTCAGCTTGACCCTCAGCCGCCTGCGTGGTGCTGCCTGATGCTGGCTGCTCATTGGTAATTCGGCGATGTGAGTTACGCCGGCGAATCGAAAATCACATGGCAGTACGTTTCGTGAAGTCCCGTCCCCGCCTGCACTCTAGCTGCTCATTGGTCATTCGCTGAAGATTAGGAAGTGAGTGACAGAACGCGATAGTAGTTCCGTTCCCGCTCCCAGCCGACTCAGTCATGGCGCCGGCCAAGCTCAAAGAACGAATCATTTTATTAACTGATTCAGTTCAGTACGTTCACCAAAAAAAAAATCTTTCTTTTGAAAGTAGATCAGTTGGCCCTGGGGATGGTCTGGCTGAGAATTTCAGGAGGGAAAGAAGCAGCTTCAGTCGAGGAAAAAGGATTAAAAAAGGGAAAACAAAACAGACGGAAAAACGAAAAAATAAGTTGTTCTTCACGCGTTTTATGGGAGAATGCGACCGTTTGTCTTCCGGCCTTTTTCGTGGACCCGCTGGTAAATCAGAGAGCTCACGCTTGGCTGGAAGCATAACTTGTACTTTTAGTAGCAGGTTCTCTGATTGCCTGGACAAGTAGAGGCCGGGAAGCTGAGTCGCCATCCCAGGTAGTTCGAAGAAAGGGGGGGGGGGGGGGAGGGGGAGGGCTGGCCGAAGCTGCCCCATAGCTGAGGATCAAAGAACAGACAGCCAAGAACCAAGAGCGAGAAAAGGCGGAAGCCAAGGGTTAAATACCCAGCGGGCGTGTCTAAGGCACAGGGGAAGTGGAGAAGACCAAGCCCATCGACTTGAATTTAGTCTATAATTTGGCCCATAAAAAAATTGGGTTTGAAAATCACATTAATCTAAAATACTCCCAACTTTGTACTCTTATTCAGAGATCAAGCATGTCGAATGATTGTCTCAACTGTAGTCTTGGCAAATCAACGAATTGTTCAATATACTTTCTCAATTCGTACTGTTTGGCTTCAAATCAAGAGGACAGTTGTCAAAGTCTCCTAGCCGAACGTTTAAACTGACACATTAACAACACAGACATCAAGGCATACATTCAGAATATTCCTAAATCTTTGTTTATTACAAACGTGGGATTTCAATGTCCACAGGCAGAGAGGTGTGGGGGTGGGTTGGGGGGTGATCGTGTTCCATTGTTCAACAGTCATCAATCACTCCCCTCCCCCCCAACCATGCTGTGCCAGTCATGAGATTTGCAACCAGTTTTACAATGTCATATGATATAAACCAGGTTTCCTGTGTCTTCACAATCTGGCTGATTGAGGTTCAGGATGCAGGAATGCAACAGTTTATCAGTTCTTGGGGTTGCCATGACAACCGGGCCATAGTCGCTACAGTTATAATTGTGGTTGTGAATTACACTGAAGCACTGTACTGCATCATACTGAGAGTCATATGTGATAATTTGGTTACCTCACTTAATTACATGAGAGTCAACTATATTAGAAACATCTCTCAGGTGTAGGCAGTATACTTCTACACCACTGCAAACTGCAGCCACAATAATAAACACAATTTTACCTCTCTGATAATGTCAATGATAACCAAACATTCGTATCTTTGTAACGGGCAAATATTTGATACAGCTCTTGTATGGGATATCATTATATTGCGCAGGAGGTCATAAAGTTGCCATTAGTTGGTTTATGAGAGATGAGAGCAAAGAATTTTGACATCTCCATCATATACACAAAGCCATATATCTGTAAAATGGAACACGCAAACGCTTCCAGCAAAGAGTGCCTAGAGTTTTTCAGCCAAATTGAAAGTTGGTTACAGTATCTCTTGTACCTGCAAGGTCTGGATTGACATATGAAGTCGATGTGGCCGGCTGTGCCTGAGGAATTGTCTGAGCAAAGATGCACACACGCATCCTATTCATCCTTTGAGGCGCGCGTGCACAAACACACATGTGCACACACATAGACTTTAAATATAGACTAATAGACTTGTCTGCATGTATAATCCTTTGTTTTATCTACTTTGTATTATATATATATTTTTTTAAAAGCTTAAAGTGTTGAGAATTAGGACTCGTGCTAAAACAGTTAAGGCAGTGCATTTGGTATGTCCAATGTTCTTGTGATGTCCATATCAAATAAACGAAACGGAACACACACACCAATACTGTATCTTGAAGAGCTTTAGCTCTTTGAAGCAAGTTACCCTTTCCTCTTCCTTTTTGTCCCCAATCGCAAAAATACAGTACTGTTTTTTTTTTGTCAGAAAAAATAGACCATGCATGCATTCATCCATCTGTAAAAGCACTCAGATTGTGGACACTCTGCCATCAGAGCGCAGACGGTGACTGGAGGAAGAAAAAGATTTGCATGCCGAACGTTGGCAGTACCACTTTAAGTCTCTCTCGCCACTCTTCATGTCCCCATAGATACCTCCAACATATATGTCTAAGTGCCCTCCACGTGATGGAAACCACAGGTTGTCAAGAGGCTTTTAAAGCTGAGAAACAAATGTTGTCACAGGGCCACTGAATCATGAAGGTCATATGATGTATCGGTCAGTTCCCTCAAGTCATTATGAGACCCGATGGTGGTCTATGACAGGAATCTAAAAAAGGGTTTTGCCCTTGTGTTTTTGCATGAGCAATGTCATGCTTTTGGGTCATATTTGACACACAACTTCACATAAAGGTCATTTATCTGTGACATTTACAGTATGTTGATTTTGTTCAAACTATGCCACTTCTACTGCTTGTATGCTTGTGCAACTTGATCACACCAAATGGAGTGGGGAGTTGCAGGCAGAAAACAGACATTCAAACATTTTCTTTGGCAGTAGGCATGTAGAAATTCATTTTGCAATTATAATCATTGGCATGTGGAGTAGTTTATTTTTTCAGCTTTATGTGAGAACAGTGGACATCTGTGGTGAATAACAAGCAAACAGCACACATGACTGATATAATCCTACTGTTATTGTCAAACATAATATATTTGGACCCCACAGCAAAACAACAGAAGATGCAGGTTTACAGACTTTATTCAACAAAGGGAGCACGCTGAGGTGAAAACAATTACTATGAACAGAAAGTGACGTGACAGAAGGTCAACGTGAAAACCATCTACGGACCGGTACCTAAATAAGGACGGTGGACAGGGAGCCACAGGAGGAAAACACTAAAGGAAACTTGGAGAACAAACTCTAACCTACACAAGGAAGAGAAGCAAGAACAGAAAAACAGCAGACGAAAATAGCTACTGACAGGACGGAATGAACGTGGGAATGCGCGAGAATGTAACAAAGCTGGCAAGGCAATGGCAACAACCAAAATACAATTTCTCAGCATTTTCCTCCTGCGTCTCCCATGCTTAAATACATGATGATGCTTAAATACATGATGACAAATCACCAGCAGCTGCATCGCGGGAGACTCCGCCCACCGACCAGCACCCAGGGACTGCAACGCAACAGAAAATTCCACACAGGAAACAAGCAAACAAAACAGGATATGACACCTAGTGGGTGCATCTGAAATGTACTCCTGCTTTAATGCCAACTACGAACTATTTAGCAGTTTTTCACAGAGTTCATGTTTTTGTTGCTGATGATGGTAAAATGTGAGCATATAGTAGTTTAATTTAGATTTTTTTTCTTAGTGATTTTTATTACATGTGGATGACTTGATTAGGATTCGTTCCCTGGAAGTTATTCTAAAACACTTCTTCCTCAACAACATAATGTGCAGCAAATAATGTATTTATTTGTGTCCCCAGGATGAGGTGTTTTAATGCACTGTATATTTAGCCCTTCATCAGTTTGGATATATATGATACGTCAACAAAAGTTATTCTCACCGCTTTGCAAAACATGACAAAATGACTTAGACTCCTGAAGTAAATAGTTGTAAAGGTTTGTCCATACAAACAATTTTATTATTCTTTTCCAATACACTATTGATCATTTTTTATGATTCTGAGAAAAAGGAAATGTATTTACCCAGACATGCAAATTTAACAAACAGTAATTGTATCCTGTTAAAACAATTAATTGGCTCTGTCTTAACATGTTCCCTCAGGTAGGCGCTATCGATCAATTCAAACTAGAACTAGCAGACATTCCAACAGCTTCTTCCCTCTTGCAATCAACTTCTGAAACACCTAACCTACAATTCCATTACAACATGCTGGCAATTTCTTGACTTGAGTTCGTTGTCACATTTCTGTGGGGCCAATTATGTATTACTCGTGCACTCACTGTAGTTGTCTCGCCGTGCTGCACTATTTGCATATAGTGGCCACTCATGCCAGAGTAGCATCTGCTCCATTTGCACACTGATTGAGGAGTATCTGTAACATTTGCACAACCATTGTCCCAGATTATCGCACTACTCGTCACTTTAAACCGCATACACTCCTTGAAGTCTCAGTGCCCTTTGCACAATGGTCATTGCACCGGACTATTGCGATATTAGCCATTCGAACTGCTCTAAGTGCTAGAGGACTCTGCATCTTTTTGCACAATTGTTGTTTGTTGTTGTTTTTTGTCAATGTCTTTATGTCTCCAAAGTGTTCTGTAAATTGACTGTCTGTTGTACTAGAGCGGCTCCAACTACCGGAGACAAATTCCTTGTGTGTTTTGGACATACTTGGCAAATAAAGATGATTCTGATTCTGATTCTGATTCTGTGGGGCCAATTATACATTACTCGTGCACTCACTATAGTCGTCTCGCCATGCTGCACCATTTGCATATCTGTTGTTGACCAATACTGGCCACTCATGCCAGAGTAGCATCTGCTCCATTTGCACACTGATTGAGGAGTATCTGCAACATTTGCACAATCAACATTGTCCCAGATTATCGCACGACTCGCTAGAAGTCTCGGTGCCCTTTGCACAATGGTCATTGCAATATTAGTCTTTTGAACTGCTCTAAGTGCAAGAGGACTTTGCATCTTTTTGCATAATTGTCAAAAAATAAAAAATAAAATGTACCGGCATTACCAGATAACTAGCAACCCTTTATTGCTCAGTGACTGTTTTTTGTCAATGTCTTTATGTCTCAAAAGTGTTCTCTGTCAATTGACTGTCTGTTGTCGTATTCGAGCGGCTCCAATTACCGGAGACAAATTCCTTGTGTGTTTTTTGGACATACTTGGCATATAAAGATGATTCTGATTCTGATTCTGATGTTCAACAAAGGATATGGAGTCTACAGGATGAATGGAGAGATACAGTCGATGTTTTTTATATTGGGCTTTTATCTTGTTTTGAAAAAGAGCTCTTCATTTATCAGTGTAAAGTAACAAATTATTTAGTTACAGGAACCCCTGGTAAGTATGGCAAGTAAAGTACAGATGTTGTTTTTACAGCGGAGACAGAAATTCATAAATATGTTACGGAGAAGGATAATGTGTAATTTGCTTCTATGACTGAGCTTCAATTTTGTTCTCACTAGCAGCAACACTATGGTCCTACTGGTATAATGTGTGTTCACTGCAATTATAGATATGGATTTTCAATTATTTTACAGCAAAATGGCATGACATGAGATGTTCTGCTCAACTACACACAGATGGAGGGAGGCCCAGGGCTTTGCAGATCCATCCCAAAACAGTAATGGCTTCGTGGCTCTTAGATATTGGATTAATAATATCTTTTCCCAAGGAAGTACTTTCCTCTGCTGCCTATTAGGGGTACTCAAGCTCTTTTTTATTTTCATGAACAGGAAAGGAGAAAATAAGGGCAGTAATTTGACAGCAGGAGCTACAGAGCAAAGCAGACTTACTCTGAACCAGGACAGCTAGCTCCTATGACAATGGGATTCCAGATTAAGTGCTGACAAACATTTTTTTCCCCAAGGCCCATGGAATCCATACAGACCCCTTGCAATTTCAGTTCAAATACATTAGTAAAAAAACAAAACAAAAGAACAACAACAAAAAACTGTTTTAGTCAGATTCCGAATTATCCTGTCAGTAAAAATGAACTTTTAGTCATGATCAGAGGTGAGTAGGAACGCGTTACATTTACTCCATTACATTTACTCAAGTAGCATTTTGGATAAATTGTACTTGTCAGAGTAGTTTTAATGCAGCCTACCTTTCACTTTTACTCAAATATTTATGTTAAGAAGAAACTGTACTTTTACTCCGTTACAATGATCTACATGGTATCCTCTACTTTATTTATCAATTATTGCTGATAAATTTTTTTTCGTGTGTGGTCTGTTTAGACTGACTTCCGCATCGGGCGCCGTTTGCTCCAATCTAGTGTAAGTGCTAGTGACGTTTGACTCGAGTTCACCAATCAAACGTCTTCTATAGGGCTTCACGAGCATAGATATAAACACTAGAAATGACAGCCCGCCTAATCGACGTGCCTACGTGGTGGTCATGTCGGGATGGTCGTCGTTCCCGTAGGAGGCAACAGCGCGTGACTGTGTTTACATTTCAGACAATGAAAAACAACAGCTTTCATGCATTGTAGTATTTGTCTGGGACTGTCTGCCCAAACGGCGGCACGGTGGACGACTGGTTAGAGCGTCAGCCTCACAGTTCTGAGGACCCGGGTTCAATCCCCGGACCCGCCTGTGTGGAGTTTGCATGTTTTCCCCGTGCCTGCGTGGGTTTTCTCCCGGCACTCCGGTTTCCTCCCACATCCCAAAAACATGCATGAATTGATGACTCTAAATTGCCCGTACGTGTGACTGTGCGTGCGAATGGTTGTTTGTTTGTATGTGCCCTGCGATTGGCTGGCAACCAGTTCAGGGTGTACCACGCCTCCTGCCCGATGATAGCTGGGATAGGCTCCAGCATGCCTGCGACCCTAGTGAGGAGAAGTGGCTCAGAAAATGGATGGATGGATGTCTGCCCAAACATGGATATTCCAGCTCACTTCTAACTTGAGAAAACCCTTTGCAGTAAATTGCTGATGTTTTTGTTGTTGTTTTGGCTGTGCATATTAGCCCCCATTTGTCCTATTTTATGGTCATAAAAAGGAAATGTAAAACATACATCTTTTGGGGTATGTGCTAATCTCCCTCACACACATGTACGTGCACACACATGCACGCACGCGCGCGCACACACACACGCACAGTTAGATTTTTGTTTTTTATTTGACGTTCATGCTCTGATTTAAAAAATAAATCAGAAGTTACTCAGATTTTTCACTGAGTACTTTCTTCCTCTTTCTCAAGTAATTTGTGAGAGGACTACCTTATACTTTTACTTTAGTCATATTACTTTCAAGTAACAGTACTCATACTTAAGTACAATATTTGGCTACTCTACCCACCTATGGCCATGATAAGTTCATTTTCATGTCAACTCAAGTATATGCAGTCTCATCTAAATATAAGAACACTTAACAGAGACCAGATTTGACTAAAAACTCAAAAAATTTGACTAAAAACGCCGATATTTTATTTCAGTATCAGTGCACTGTACACATCATAGAAACTGTATATTGACCTTCCTCTGTTGTGCTTGTTCAGCACTGTAGTTCTAATAAATTGTATGTTGACTCTTCTGCAAGCATGACTTCATAAAGAGTTGGTGTATTTTACTTTCATCCACCACTGCATATAAGATCCATTACACGCTGAGTAGAGAATGAGACTAAATAAAATGTAGATTTTTTAAAATTCAAATTCATTAAAATTTTCAAATGTAGCTTTTTGCGTGTAATGTAAACATAAAATTCTGTTTGTTACAATAATATGCGGCAGTACAGAGGACAAATGGTTATAAGCATGTCCACCTCACAGTTCTGAGGTTGGAGGTCCGAATATGAGCTCCGGCCGTCCTGTGTGGAGTTTGCATGTTCTTCCCATATTGTGTGGTTTCCTCCCGATACTTCCGGCTTCCTCTCACATTCCAAATTGTTAGTTTAATTAAAGACTCTAAATTGTCCATAGGTGTGAATGTGAGTGCGAATGGTTGCTATGTTGGGCTATTCTGTATGTGTCCTACGTTTGGCTGGCGACCAGTTCAGGGTGTACCCTGCCTCTCGCCCAAAGTCAACTAGCACGCGTTTCAGCACACCAGCGATCCTACTGAGGATAAGCGGTATAGAAAAAATGGATGGATGGATAATAACATGCATGACTACCACCAGTCCCACACCTTGGCCAGTACACAGCTGACACTTGTCGTTTGAGAGAAATGCACAGGACATAATTCCGCATGGAACATATGGCATAATATGGCCATGAATCCGAACTTGGACTTTGTTCCATAACATGTGAACAGGATTATGAAAGTAACATAGCAACCCATGGGAACACAATGACCTATTTATATTATTTCTAATTTAGAAAGAGTTTAACAGTTTGTTTAAAGACACACCCCATCATGACTTTTGTAGTTGTTACATTTTCAACTGCTACTCCAATTTCATTTGCCAAATTACAGACTCGTAGTGATAAATGGGATGAACTTAATGTACCTCACAAAACAAAATTTTGATTATACAATACATGTTTTGGTCAACTTGCATGTTCTCTCAGGTAGATAATACAGTACATGCGTGGTATTTATTTTAGCCTACAGAGCTACTGTATGCCTGATATAAAAACTATTATATATTATATATTAGTTTGGAATATAAAGTGCCATATTTCCCCCCAGATTTTAACCACTGTGGTTCAAACAATGATGTGCCTTATTTATGTACGTATTGGTTCCCCATCCCAGGAGCTTTCCATTCGTGTTGACTGCTCATGAATTTTTTTGATTAACGTTTTAAACCAAATCCAGTTACAATGAAGCATTCAAATCAGTATTTCGAGCTGCTTAAGTAGACACTCCCATCATGCAAAAAATGAAATGTAATGCTTCCAATCCAGCCTTCAAGTTGAAGGCGATCAACCTTGCCATTGAAAAAGACAATCAAGCTACGGAATTCTGAGTCTACAGTATGCCTTATTTTTGTTGTGGCACAGCAGTACTTTTGCTTTTATTTTACTTTGTGCTGTTTGCACTTGGTTTTATTTCATATGGTTGGCAGTTTTCATTTTCTCTCTATTTTGCCTTCCTCGGCAAATAGCGAACAGTTCTCCAAATGAGAGGCAAAATGTTCTTGCTTCAAGCTGTTTGATTTGTCAGTCACCATAAATATTAATTTAAACTACTTTTGACATAGCATCACTGTTATTATCATTTGCATAATACAAGTCAGGTTGCTTAATGCCACCATGCAATGGGCAACGCTACACTTCAAAAACATGGCAGACGTTTAACATACATCTTGTAAACATGAAATGCCGCAAAAAAGTCAATTCAAGTTTATTTCTGTAGCCCTTAATCACAAGAGTCTCATTAGGCTTCATAGGCCCACAGCTCACAAACATCAACGACAAAAGAACCCACAACTAACTGGACAGTAAATAAAAAATCCGCTTCAGTGGCTTTGGTATTGGTGCACAATATCTGTGAAATTTGGCCTTAATTCACTCACTGGCTTGTAACATTTCGGTATGAACAGCATTTACAGACCAGATTTACCATTTATCAAGCGTTTCATAAGAAACTTAGTCGACTATGTCAAATATCCACTGACTGCACAACTGTAATGTGTCCAGTTATAAAACGATAAAACAAGTATTCCATAAAATGAAAAGACCCCTTTTAAAGCGACAGTTATACAAAGCCAAAAATATTTTAGGGTAATCTATTTTTAAACTGCACGTTGAGGTAATCTGAGTTTTTGACTCAAAGAGTATAGTAAATCTGACACACAGAGCCTCAAGCCAATGTGTGTATTCCTGGAAGTGTGCAAGTCTGATCGTGCTGAGACATATGTGTGTGAGCGTATGTGTGTTACCTTGCGGCATACACACTGCTATGGTTGTGCATAACACAGACTGCCTGCAGGCCGACACGATCATTGCATTTCAAGAACTGAACACCTGTGTTGTGCAGCCCAGTCAGAGTTGAGTCATAGCTCCACACTGATAGGATGGGAAGACAAGGATGAGGCGCTGAATAATGGAACACCGAAATATTTTACTCTTATGTCTTGCTGGCTTGCAGTGATTGCAAAATAATCACAGGTGTCCTTTGAATCATACTAATACTACAGTATATCATATAATGTACGACATTAACAATGAATTGCTGTGTTTATGTGAAAGGATGAGTGAGAATAGGATTTTGCATGGATGATGGATGGATTTAAATTTAAGGAGTCCTGTCACACACGTTAGGATTTTTCAGATCTTTAAAAGATCGTTTATCTGTTATAGACCCCACACATGAAGATTTAAAGAAAAAAAAGAAGGAAAAAAAAGCATTTAAGTTTTTGTCATACTTTGTATGGTGATCTCAACACAGAACACCACACACAATGATTCTGTTCTATTTCCGATCTCATATCTCGTCCGCCAAAATGGAAATCTTGCATGATCAAATTTGAGCTAACAAAAACGAATAAGAAGAAACAATACCGAATATGTTGTGCCGATGACTCCCGAGTGTTGCCGCAGGAGAATGGTGATGTCTTCAATAAAAACTCTTGCTTTGGAAAATAGGACATGTTTTTAATTAACACCGCCTCCTTGTTTCTTAGTCGGGTAACGTTATGATTGGCTACATTCTGTTTCCAATCACAATTCACGGCGTCATCACACAGGAGACATCGGCTTTCCCCACACACATGAATATTTTTGGTCATAAATATTGAACACATTTAATATTTAAGATTGTCTGCGATACCTGTTTCGGACTCTATTGGGAACATTTTTCACTCGTAACACACCTCAGATCACATGATAATCTTATAGCATAATCATATAAGACATAAAATACTCTGGCATTTGTCATCCTTGGTCAGGAAGGAGCAACATCGGGACAAAATTATCCCGATTTTCGGTTTTCTCCGGGTATTCCGGTTTCCTCCTATATTCCAAAAACATGCACGTTAGGTTTAATGTTCAGCTGAACAGACTCCCCAAAAAGTATTGTAAATTTGACACTTATCAGAAAAGAGTCTTATTAACAAGCTGGACAATGAATTAATGAATAAAAAAAATCGCAAAGTATTTGAAATCAGGCTTCAAAATGGTCAAGAATTTAGACATTCTTTCAGCTTCCAGAGACGTTATTAGGATTCCCACTTAGTTTCCAGTTGTGTGAATGACTGCCAATTTTGAACATCTCTGTCGGGACACTTATTATTCGAGCCCTCACTGTTTTATCACACTGCACTATTTGCACACTGTTGTTTATTACTACTGGCCACTTGAGAACTCTCTGCACCTTTTGCACAATCATCATTGTACCATTCTGGTCCACCATCCGACGTCTCAGGAGAGGAAAGCAGTGCACCACCAACACTGTGTATAGTGGGGATGGGGCGCTGCTGACCTCGACTCGGGACGTTGTGAGTCGGTGGGGAGAATACTTCGAGACCTCATTCCACCGACACGCCTTCCCATGGGGAAGCAGAGTGTGGGTTCTCTGAGGCGGGCTCTCCTATCTCTGGGTTTGAGGTCACCGAGGTAGTTAAAAAGCTCCTCGGTGGCAGGGCCCCGGGGGTGGATGAGATTCGCCCGGAGTTCCTAAAGGCTCTGGATGTTGTGGGGCTGTCCTGGTTGACACGCCTCTGCAACATCGGGTGGACATCGGGGACAGTGCCTCTGGATTTGCAGACTGGGGTGGTGGTCCCCCTTTTTAAGAAGGGGGACCGGACCGTGTGTTCCAACTACAGGGGGATCACACTGCTCAGCCTCCCTGGTAAGGTCTATTCAGGGGTGCTGGAGAGGAGGGTCCGTCGGGAAGTCGAATCTCAGATTCAGGAGGAGCAGTGTGGTTTTCGTCCTGGCCGTGGAACAGTGGACCAGCTCTACACCCTCGGCAGGGTCCTCGAGGGTGCATGGGAGTTCGCCCAACCAGTCTACATGTGTTTTGTGGACTTGGAGAAGGCGTTCGACCGTGTCCCTCGGGGAGTCCTGTGGAGAGTGCTTCGGGAGTATGGGGTACCGAACCCCCTGATACGGGCTGCTCGGTCCCTGTACGACCGGAGTCAGAGTTTGGTCCGCATATCCGGCAGTAAGTCGGACTCGTTCCCGGTGAGGGTTGGACTCCGCCAAGGCTGCCCTTTGTCGCCGATTCTATTCATAACTTTTATGGACAAAATTTCTAGGCGCAGCCGAGGCGTAGAGGGGGTCCGGTTTGGTGGCCTCAGTATTGCATCTCTGCTTTTTGCAGATGATGTGGTTCTGTTGGCTTCATCAAGCCGTGACCTCCAACTCTCATTGGAGCAGTTCGCAGCCGAGTGTGAAGCGGCTGGGATGAGAATCGGCACCTCCAAATCTGAGACCATGGTCCTCAGTCGGAAAAGGGTGGCATGCCATCTCCAGGTCGGGGATGAGATCCTGCCCCAAGTGGAGGAATTCAAGTATCTTGGGGTCTTGTTCACGAGTGAGGGAAGAATGGAACGGGAGATCGACAGGCGGATCGGTGCAGCGTCTGCAGTGATGCGGACTTTGTATCGGTCCGTTGTGGTAAGGAAAGAGCTAAGCCGAAAGGCGAAGCTCTCAATTTACCGGTCGATCTTCGTTCCTACCCTCACCTATGGTCATGAGCTGTGGGTCGTGACCGAAAGAACAAGATCCCGGATACAAGCGGCCGAAATGAGTTTCCTCCACAGGGTGTCCGGGCTCTCCCTTAGAGATAGGGTGAGAAGCTCGGTCATCCGGGAGGATCTCAGAGTAGAGCCGCTGCTCCTCCGCATTGAGAGGAGCCAGATGAGGTGGCTGGGGCATCTGATTCGGATGCCTCCCGGACGCCTCCCTGGTGAGGTGTTCCGGGCATGTCCCACCGGGAGGAGACCCCGGGGACGACCCAGGACACGCTGGAGAGACTACATCGTTCGGCTGTCCTGGGAACGCCTCGGGATCCCGCCGGAAGAGCTGGATGAAGTGGCTGGGGAGAGGGAAGTCTTGGCGTCCCTGCTGAAGCTACTGCCCCCGCGACCCGACCCGGATAAGCGGTAGAGAATGGATGGATGGATCATTGTACCAGATCATTGCACTATTAGTCACTTTAAATTGCTATAAATTGCTTGAGGACTGCATCATTTGCACAATTACCATTATATCAGCATCACCACGCTAGTGTTACACTTCCATTGCTCAATGACTTTCCATACTCATACTCCATACTCTCCACACTGTTTTTTATGTCCTAAATGTATATTTTGTCATAGTGGCTGTTTGTTGTCATACTAGAGTGGCTCCAACTGCCGGAGACAAATTCCTTGTGTGTCTTGTAACATACTTGGCCAATAAAGCTGATTCTGATTCAGTTTTTTCACATGCTTTTAGCATTTATCTTCAAAGATATTTAATGTATTTAGAAACAAAACACGACAATGAGTTAAGTTCAACTCTTGACTGCGTGATTATCATTTTGGCCATAACCATGCAGCCTGAGTCACATCCATTAATTCCCACCTTCCTCCCCCCACAGAGAGCAAGCAGGTACCCATGAGCTCGGGATGGAGATTTGCCGGGGGTGGGGTGATGGCGAGTGTTTATTTGGTATTACCATCTGTCGTAATGTTAATTGGGCATTGCTTTACATTTACACTGGGTATGGAAAGTATTCAGACCCCCTTAAATTAAATTAAATCAGCCATTTGCTAAAATCATTTCAGTTCATTTTTTCCTCGTTAATCTACACACAGCACCCCATATTGACAGAAAAAAAAACTGAATTGTTGAAATCTTTGCAGATTTATTAAAAAAGAAAGCTGAAATATCACACAGCCTTAAGTATTCAGACCCTTTGCTCACTATTTAGTAGAAGCACCCTTTTGAGCTAATACAGCTATGAGTCTGTTCGGGAATGATGCAACATGTTTTTCACACTTGGATTTGGGGATCCTCTGCCATTCCTCCTTGCAGATCCTCTCCATTTCTGTCACGTTGGATGGAGAACGTTGGTGGACAGCCATTTTCAGGTCTCTCCAGAGATGCTCAATTGGGTTTAAGTCAGGGCTCTGGCAGGGCCATTCAAGAACAGTCACGGAGTTGTTCTGAAGCCACTCCTTCATTATTTTAGCTGTGTGCTTAGCGTCATTGTCTTGTTGGAAGGTGAACACTTTCCTGAACACTTTGGAGAAGGTTTTTGTCCAAGATATCCCTTTACTTGGCCACATTCATCTTTCCTTCGATTGCAACCAGTCGTCCTTCCCTGCAGCTGAAAAACACCCCGACAGCATGATGCTACCCCCACCATGCTTCAGTGTTGGGACTATATTGGACAGGTGATGAGCAGTGCCTGGTTTTCTCCACACATACAATACCGCTTAGAATTAAGGCCAAAAAGTTCTATCTTGGTCTCATCAGACCAGATAATCTTATTTCTCACCATCTGGGAGTCCTTCAGGTATTTTTTAGCAAATTCCATGCGGGCTTTCATGTGTCTTGTACTGAGGAGAGGCTTCTGTTGGGCCACTCTGTCATAAAGCCCTGACTGCTGGAGGTCTGGAGTGATGGTTGACTTTCTAGAACTTTCTCCCATCTCCCGACTGCATCTCTGGAGCTAAGCCACAGTGATCTTTGGGTTCTTCTTTACTTCTCTCACCAAGGCTCTTCTCCCCCGATTGCTCAGTTTGGCTGGACGGCCAGCTCTAGGAAGGGTTCTGAATGTCCCAAAACTTAAGGATTATGGAGGCCACCGTGCTCTCAGGAACCTTAAGTCAGAATTTTTTTTGTAACCTTGGCCACATCTGTGCCTTGCCACAATTCTTTCTCTGAGCTCTTCAGGCAGTTCCTTTGACCTCCTGATTCTCATTTGCTCTGACATGCACTGTGAGCTGTAAGGTCTTATATAGACAGGTGTGTGGCTTTCCTAATCAAGTCCAATCAGTATAATCAAACACAGCTGGACTCCAAACCAACACCTAACCATCTTAAGGATGATCAGAAGAAATGGACAGCACCCGAGTTAAATATATGAGTGTCACAGCAAAGGGTCTGAATACTTATGGCTGTGTGATATTTCAGTTTTTCTCTTTTAATAAATCTGCAAAGTTTTTAACAATTCCTTTTTTTCTGTCAATATGGGGTGCTGTGTGTACATTCATAAGAAAAACATTAACTTAAATTATTTTATCAAATGGCTGCAATATAACAAAGAGTGAAAGATTTAAGGGGGTCTGAATACTTTCCGTTCCCACTGTAAATAATTGTTAGCGTTTCCATTGTAAAAGTTGATGGCAATAACTAGTTTTAATACATCTATATTGATTGCAAATTTTTCCTGATTTTGTGGCACCCCCCGGATGGCATGGCGCCTTAAGCATTTGCCTGCTCTGCATATGGAGCCTTTGCAGTTAGAACAGCTTCCAGCCATATGGAATTTTTTAATGTGTCTGAATTCCATAGATGAATTAAGGTTAGTATAATAATAAAATAAGCACGTGAGAGGTTAGGTGTTGGTGATGTTGGATGAGAGGATATGGCTCAAAATCTCTGCTGCAGTTCTTCCGAAATGTGTTCAATGAGTTTGTCCACCGCGTAACAGCCATGCTACAATAGCAAAGCACCTTACCACTTACAAATGTCCAAAATGTATTTGTAAGATCTGGAAACAAGATTCAAGGAAAAAAGTTAAACCCAAGACAAACAAACATTAGATGTGCATTTGTGTGATGCAGTCCATATCTGCAATCGGCCGTTGTTGACGTCCAGACAGCAAAGTGCAAAGGTTTTCTTGCTACATAATTTGAGTGATACAGACCAAATGTAAGATTGGATTGGACTTGAAATGATGTAATAACTGTTGCGTTATCAGGCCAATAGTCTCATTACATGCGAGTGCTGAACAGAACCAACTGCATGTTGAGGATTCACGGGTAAATAGTCATGCAAAAATTTAAATCTTTCTGAACAGTAGTTTCTATTGGCTTTATGCTCAGTGCTACTCGAACAGAACTATTAAATAGTGTAGTAGAGATACAGGCTAATTTGAGTAAATAAACATGACTCAGTGAATCTTCCATTTTTGGTGTTGTTTGCAAGCAGCTGCTAGTGTAACTAGAGTGGAAGATAATTTGTCTAGGCTGGAATTATCCTACAATTAACTATGTTTTTATTTTTTTCATGCATGATTTAATTGGGGTTGGTTTATTGTAATGTTTGTGTCGCTAAAACTCTGCTCTGAAGTTTTTTTTTTTTTTTTTTTTGCAAACCATGAGTTGCAAAACAAGAATTATATGATTTTGAAAGACATTTTTTTTATGTTCCAAGCTTAAATGTTTTTTTTTTTTTTTAAACCAAACCCTATCTATAATAACAGTGTTTAATGTCTAAACCTGACCAAAGATCTACCAAAATGCTCACACACCATTCAAAATTTTTTTTTGTTAACTGGTTAAATTTTCTTGTCACATTGTTTGAGTAAATTTTTGCATGATTCTTTTATTTTTCGATTTCTCAGAGGGTCACTATTTGCTCATGGCTGCTCATACTTGTCTGCCTATGCGTGTGCCCACCATCTCATTTGAGCTTTTCAGGCCAGCCGAGGGTAGAATTTGAGTAGCGGCAGAGAAGCAATGAGAGCTGCAACTGACCACAGTGATGTGAGCACCACTGACCTGCCCATGTGATGCTGTGTGTACATGAACACATTCACACACATTCTAGAGCCTCTCTTACACAGAGGCTGCATATTCATTTCCACATGGGCATTATCCATCAATGGTTCTTCAAGTGTGACTGCATGTGCATGTCATTGGGTGCATGAGAGCGAGCGACTTGGGCTTGCCAGTAGCAGCTGTCACTCCCGGTTATAAAGGACAGATTACCATGTTTCCCATCTTCAAATCTGCTATTGCACATGGCACAGTGTAGCATATAAATGAACTAAATGTTAAATATTATACATGTCCAATGAAAACCATCTACAGTATTTCCACATCGTGACAATTTGGACTTATACTGTTAAGTTCTCCTATGTGTACTGTAAAATTGACAGAGTCAAAAGGAATAATGAAAGCGAGTTTTTTTTTTTGTACTTGAAGCAGTCAGTCATTTCATAGGTAAAGAAGTGAAAAATCAAAAGTGAGCGCTGAAACCCATGAGAGATATGTACCAAGACATCGGTGGACGAGGGAAAAACAGAAGAAAGAGGACTTAGCTCCAGCCTTGATGCTGAGGAGGATCAAAAGGTTTGTGCTCTGAATCTCAATGGACATTAGGCCACCAATACTGATGAGCATTCATTCAAATGTTGTTTTGTGGGTAAACACATCAGTCATTGTACTTAAATTAATAAATTAAATTAAGCAATTGCCTGTTATGACATCATCATCATGTAAATGAAACTTGAAATTCACATTTTATATATATATATAGTATGCTGTATGATTATTGTGTTAAGATATGCACAATATTGATTATATATAATTGTTATTATTTTCATTTACCTTGAATTTTGGATGAAAATGTATTCAATACATGAAAAAAAATTGTTCGAACTGTCCCATCGGCATAATAAAAAAACAGCTCAGCCTTAAAGGGGTTTGAACTCTTCAAAATGTGTCTAAAATAAATGTGACTGCAATTAATGCCAGTTATTGTCAATACAGCTAGAGTTAATTGCAACTAAAAATAAGAACACACATATTTGGATTATTTTACATAACTTGACAGATACAACATTAGTACATGCACTGCATTCAGTTCTTGACCTTTTCCTCTGTAATGTTGCATGGTTCAATAGCATCCCTATTGCCACGAAAATGAGAAAAGGTTTCATCTCAAATGATGAAGGCTTATTAGCAGAGGTGGGTAGTAAGCGCGCTACATTTACTCTGTTACATTTACTCAAGTAACATTTTTGATAAATTCCACCTGTCAGAGTAGTTTAAATTATGTGAAGAAGAATTGATACTTTTTCTCCATTACAATGATAGACATGCCTCTCACTACTTTTATTTATCCTTTATTGTGTGCGCGATCTACAACCCCAATTCCAATGTAGTTGGGATGTTGTGTTAAACAAATAAAAACAGAATACAATGATTTGCAAATCATGTTCAACCTATATCTAATTGAATACACTACAAAGAAAAGATAGTTAATGTTCAAACTGATAAACTTAATTGTTTTTAGCAAATAATCATTAACTTCGAATTTTATGGCTGCAACGCGTTCCAAAAAAGCTGGGACAGGTGTCAAAAAAGACTGAGAAAGTTGAGGAATGCTCCACAAACACCTCTTTGGAACATCCCACAGGTGAACAGGCTAATTGGGAACAGGTGGGTGCCATGATTGGGTATAAAAGGAGCTTACCTGAATTGTTCAGTCATTCACAAGCAAAGATGAGGCGAGGTTCACCGCTTTGTGAACAAGTGCGTAAGAAAATAGTCGAACAGTTTAAGGACAATGTTCCTCAACGTACAAATGCAAGGAATTTAGGGATTTCATCATCTACGGTCATAATATCCTCAAAAGGTTCAGAGAATCTGGAGAAATCACTGCATGTAAGCGGCAAGGCCGAAAACCAACATTGAATGCCCGTGACCTTCAATCCCTCAGGCGGCACTGCATCAAAAATGTCAGTAAATACAGTTTGGCGCTACATCCGTAAGTGCAACTTGAAACTCTACTATGCAAAGCAAAAGCCATGTATCAACAACACCCAGATACGCTGCCGGCTTCTCTGGGCCCGAGCTCATCTAAGATGGACTGATGAAAAGTGAAAAAGTGTTCTGTGGTCCGACGAGTCCACATTTCAAATTGTTTTTGGAAATTATGGACAAAGCCAAACCACATTCTGCACGTGTTACAACAGTGTGGCTTTGTAGTAAAAGAGTGCGGGTACTAGACTGGCCTGCCTGCAGTCCAGACCTGTCTCCCACTGAAAATGTGTGGCGCATTATGAAGCATAAAATACGACAAGCCGTGCGAGTATTTACCAACTACAAAAACAACAGCTTTGTCATGTAGCTCTTAAATTGTGACTGCACAAATGTAGATATTTCAGCCCACTTTTAAATTGAGAAAACACCTTGCGATAAGTTACAGATGTTTCTATTGTTGTTTTGGAAGTGCATCTGGCAACATTACCCTTATCTTAAGGTCTCTCGCTCACTCACACACATATACACACACACACACACACAATCAATGAGTCTGGTAAGTAAATAGCTTCTTCATTCAGTCATTTCAGTGAATAAAGCAAATACTTTTTCTGTAGGGCCCAATGTCAAGTGTTGTTTTTTGCGCAGGTAAAACTTTAAATGGTGGCAGGTGTGTGTGGACTCCCATAGTTAAATTTGAAGTTCATGCTCTGATTTTTAAAAATCTTTTTATTAATCATTACTCAAGTTACTCTTGAGTATTTTTCCACTGACTCTTACCCAAGTAAATATTTGGAGGACCACTTTTTACTTGTACTTGAGTCATATTATTCTTCAGTAACAGAACTCTTACTTGAGTACAATGTTTGGCTTCTCTACCCACCTCTGCTTATTAATCTCTAATACATTTTGGATGTGATACAATGCTGTCTTGTATAAAGCATCCAATTGTCTTTGTAGAAAAAATTTTTTTCAGTTGTATTAGTACACCAAAATGAGTTGATACTGAAACAAGCAATTCATCGGCCATTTAACTGATAAATTGACGTTTTCCTTTAAACCTACAATGACATGTTTTTTCGAAAGACATAGGCGACTAAATCTGTGATCGTAATGACGATACTTCAAATACAAAATCATAAACGATGTTTGTGCTTAATCAGATTCTGCCTCAATTTGGATTAAAGGCTTTATAAATATCAACATCCAAGTTAATAACGCCATAATCATCTTGAAAAATGTCACTTAATCTCTAAATACCCACTGAGTAGAGACTTTAGAATTACCTTTGTTTGTCACAGACGGTTGTAAATCTGCTCATGAAAGACTTATGACCACCATTTGATTTAACGTCCGTTAATGCAAGGAAGACACATTTTTACTTAGTCTCCTTCCCCAGCACTGCATGCCAGTATCTATTTTCTTATTACATGGATAGAAACACTGAAAAATCTGACTGCAACATTCACTATTTATTGCACAATTTTGTAAATGCTCGTAAAAGAAACAATAACTCATTCCATGTACCAACACATTTTTTGAAGGGCAACATTTTACCTGCATACACAAAGTGAATGACGATAATGTCCTGTTAATGGGGAAAACATATATGACACATTTGTAAACTAGCTTGTTTGATTATTTAGTGTTTTAAATGTGCTGTTCATAACATTTGGGGATCATCTATCGTCCCTTCGTGCATTCAAATTTTCATTTAGTGCAACTTTGAATAGACAAACTAAAAACAAACCAACCAATGACATGATAAGGCAACAATTATAAATATATAAAAAAATAGTCATTTGAGAACTATCTTTTGTTACAAAAAGGGTACAAAGGTTTTGTCTTGCACCAGCGAGATAGACATGTTTTTCAGTTGCTGGACCGACCTCACAGCCTTGTATCCCAATTGTTGGAGAACCTTCTGACACACGGTTTGAGTGTATTCTACCATGTCATAAGACAGTTTCAAGCGCCAACTCTCTGCATTAGCTGCGGAGTCTCGTAAAGTACCAAATTTGTGTTTTGCTGATGGCTCATTGCTGCCATGAGTGTTTGCAAGAATCCAGTCTTCCACATTTTTATCCATGGGCAGCCCCAGATAGTCATAGATCTCCTTCGTCTTGGGGAGTGGATTTTTAGCCAAATCTTCATAGCGAACCAACATATATTTCCCTTTCAACCAATAGGGATGGCTAAGACCAGTAGAAACAGAGCTTCGGTAGTCTTCACAGACAACAGTGAGCTGACTCAAGTCAAGATTGTAGGGCTTTCGCCCTGTGGCCCTCCATATACGCCACAGCCGGTATGTATCCCTGAATGTCTCAATCCGGGATGATAGGATACCACGAGGGTCTCTGACAAGTTGGATCACTTTGATATTCAATCTGGGGTCCTCCAACAAGGCGCGCAAATCCCCAATCTCTGGCACACGGACAGTCTTGATGGCCACATGTTGTTTATCCCGACAGGCTTCAGTTGCCAAGGTCAAGTTAAGGAGTGCACATTTCTTAACACAGTCCCCCTCTTCTACATTAACATCAGCTGGGCCAAAAGCATCACATACAGGTTGCTGGCACAACGCCCGGCTCGCACCACGGCGGAAAAGTTTGTCTGTGGTGTGGTTTGTTGGTGTTGGTTTGATGTAGCTCTCTAGGAAATATAGGTCGCAACCATACAGACTTCTCAATAGGTCTCGGCTAGCCCCCAGCATCACACGGCGGTCTGCTGAGTTGTGGCTGTGGGACAGACGGGGCATCAATGTGGTCTGGACATGATAAAGAGGTTCAAACAGGTAAAAAACCTCTTGGTGCTGGTTGAGAAGTTGGCCAACAAAGGAGGAGCCGCTACGAGTGGTGGCCAAGACCAAGATGTGGGTTTTGCGGCTTGCATTAACGTAAAAGAAAGGGTAATCATCGCAGCCTCCTGCCCCCCGTTCAAAGGGAGATTCGGTCTCCTGATCCCCCAGACCGCAATTATGTGGGCTGGGCAATGTGCACAACTGGAAAGGCTTGGAGGTGAGTGTGCGGATGGCTGTGTACTGGATGGCGATGGAGGCCAAGGCCAGCAGGATCACTGCCTTCCAGGAACATTGCATGGCGGAACCACTTCATTTAGACTCATGGATCCACATCAGGTCCTCCCTGTAAACAAACAATTTACAGCAAAGTAAGAAATTGCACTGATTATTTTAGTTGTTAGTAGTTTTAAGTTGTTTTGTAGTTTTAACCGTCAGGTTCACGAATTATGTAACCCTAAGTCAAAAGAATAAGTACGTGTCTTTACTCTTCTTAGGACATGAAAAGAAATTATTAACTTTTTTTCAACCATGTGATTACAGGAAGTTACAGACATGTCTACTCCCATGGACTTCATGTGCCTAAGTACTCAACATAGACCTGTACAAACCCAATTTAAGAATGAACTCAATTGAGTTTTATGACAAACCCATGAAAAATTATTATTTTTTATGCTTGAAGAACCTTGTGTCAAACCTGCACACATTTTAACATCATAAGACTCTATTCTTTAGTCCTAAATAGGAAAACAAACAGCGCTCACAACTGTGAAGCTAAGTTAATGTTTCAAAATCTCCCCAAAAATCTCCCAAAAAAACCAAAACTGCTGTGTGAGTCTACATTCTTTTTTAAGAGTGCATGACTGGTCTGACAATGCCATCATATCATGTCACCATTTCAGTGACAACAGTTGACAGTCTTTGCATCTTTGAACATCTGCATCACAAAAAAAGTCTGTTTGTTTTCTCATTAACCTGTGTATAGTACAGTATATGCTCGGGTGACTGTTCCATCCATCCCCGGCTGTGTGAAAGTAACCAGTTAGTAAAGCATCAAAACACTAAAAAAACACCTTTTATGAAATTCATCTCCAGCCATTCCCAAACCACTGATGCAACCCCTACAGTATTTGCAGAGCTCCGGTACACATATCTATAAGTCCATGCCTTCACCCACACTTTCGCTGGAAGTGGTTTTCATCACTCAATTCACTTTCCAATTTCCTAGAAGTCTCCATCAAAGTCATTGTCTTGGACTTACCATAAATATTTGCTGGATTCAGTGTGGGCATGCTGGGCACGTTCGATGTGAATATCTTCCACAGCGCTTCTCATCCTGACTGTCAACATCTCATCTTCCCCTCCTTCACCAACCTCAGCTCCAAACTATTAGTTGTTCCCTGGTACCCAATTATCATCACTATTACCCCTATACTCCTGATCAATGGAGTAGGAGTGAATTTCCTGGACTATTCTACAGGCTTCCCTATTCTTTTGCTGCATTTGCAATTTACAAAATATGCCCCCCCCCCCCCCCCCCAAAAAAAATAGAGTTTCTAACATAAACTACAACTAATCTGCACAAAAATGGTTTAATTTTAAATAAATAACTTATAACTACACCAAACATGCTCTCAATTGAAACCTAGATAGTGTTGTACTGTAAATAAAGTAACCAGTTCATGATGTCCACTACATAGGACACTTGGGTGTTTCCAATTTACTAGTCATTTGAATTGTTTGTTTTGTAAAAAAGAGGAATATAGTTACTTAGATTTTTCTGCATCTCATCATAATCTTTTAGAAGGACTGGCAGGTTATTTGTTGTAATAACTAACCTCTGAATGAACCTCAATGGGTGAGGTTAGAGTATTCTAAATTCCGCCGTAAAAACCTTTAGACGTTACTGTAGACGTTCATTTCGTCAACTAGAATCCAACCGTTTACTGCCACCGACGTACATATTCGTCATATACTGTATGTTTTTCAACAGGGAAGGGAGGGAGATCGTGTGACACTGCTGTTTGTGAATTTCAAGCTTGTAAACAACTGTACTGACGGACAGACGCAGGTAGATGACAGTTATGCAGAACTTTAGATTTGAAATCAACTCGGATTTTGAGTACCCGAGAGATTATGATGGATAAAATGGCCACAGGTTGGAAGTCGGACAAGTTTAGGCATTTTACACACGAACAGAATATGTATATGTAAAGTATAAGCAGAGTATGTGTCCCAGTAGTTAGCAGAAATGTGTGTGTTGTGATTGTGATAACGTACGACGCAGATCTTGGACGAATGTAAAAAGCAATTTACAGCTGGGATAGGCTCTAGCACGCCCGTGACCCTAGTGAGGATAAGTGGTCCAGAAAATGAATGAATGAATTTTCTACCAAAAGCCATTCCAAAACATTCTTTATGCTGTTTTATATAAGGAAACCAGTGTTTGTATGCTGTCACTAAAGCAAAAAATATTAGCATCAAAGTTACTGTTCCTCTTGACATCGTCGCTATCGAGCAAAATCCCTGTATGTCCAAATGTGGTCAATTTAATATTTTTTCACAAATCAATACTATTGGTCTGTCCCCACGTTGTCTGTCATTTTTATACATTATTAATCAATTGAAAGTGTTGAAAATAGCTTGAGAACAAATCTATCAAAGCTCAAATGTGTTGTAAAGCTCCACCTGTACCCACACTCATGTGGTGGCGACGTATATTATCATGCGATTGAACATAATTTTGAGGTTGTTAGCGTGCAACAGTATATCACATCAATATAAGGTATCATACCAACATCAACAATGCAGTGTTTGGTAACTCAAGCAACTTTTTTGAAAAGTACAGTAGTTATTGTTGGAGATGCAAGAAAAAAAGCTAGTTTTCTCTTTTTTTAGGGGGAGAAACAGCTATATTTTGTGAAACCAACCTATATTCTATTGCTAATTTCTAAAGAACGGAAAATGGTTGAATCAAACTTTTTCACCAGGTGAAAGAAGAGTTATTCTTTCTTTTGATATATTGGGGATTTAAATAATCATAAAACAATATTCTGTGGGTCTGCTCAGTCAAAATGCTCAAAAACGACTCGCAATATAGGGAACTCTGCTTTGAAAACAGCAGCACTGAATGAGTTAAACAGCTGTCCACGGTAGTAACTGCGATGCACCAGAGGGTTAAAACATCCATCCATTTTCTGAGCCGCTTCTCCTCACTAGGGTTGCGGGCGTGCTGGAGCCTATCCCAGCTGTCATCGGGCAGGAGGCGGGGTACACCCTGAACTGGTTGCCAGCCAATCGCAGGGCACATAGAAACAAACAACCATTCGCACTCACAGTCATGCCTACGGGCAATTTAGAGTCTCCAATTAATGCATGTTTTTGGGATGTGGGAGGAAACCGGAGTGCCCGGAGAAAACCCACGCAGGCACGGGGAGAACATGCAAACTCCACACAGGCGGGGCCGGGGATTGAACCCGGGTCCTCAGAACTGTGAGGCTGACGCTCTAACCAGTCGTCCACCGTGCCGCCAGGGTTAAAACAAATTAATAAAATATTATTTTGAATTAAAAATGGAAAAATGAAGGAGTAGCATGACTTTTAGTTTTTAGGTGAGTGATTAAAGGACTGATAATCCTCACACTACAGCCTTCATTTTACACCTGCTGATCAATAGAAGTGGACAATTACGCATTCAGTTTAAAAACAAAATCTGAAAAATCCTTGAAAAAGAATAATGTCCTCTTACTGATGGCACTAATCCAATATAAATAGTAATGGTAAAATAAGCAAAATGGAGATGTGTCTTCTGACTGCTTGTATTAGATAAAATATCTCGATGACAGTCCATGGAGAACGTGTAACATTAACACATAGTCCTTTATTATATTTACTTTTTGCAATATAAAAAAACAACAACTATAAGCCAACAGTATTGGCAGTTGATATGTAGCCTCACTTTCTGCCAACTCCAATATCTATGCGTCAAGTACCATGATGGCCTGATTGAAGAGGGTTAAAAAAAAACACTACCCATAAAAATTGAGAGTAAAGCTGTACAAACAATGTCATGTCAAGGGGAAAGGTTGCTGTAAGTAAAAAAATAAAATAAAATTCCAAAACAGCGAATCAAAAGCATGTGCATTCATGCAGAAAGCTTTGATGATGTACAATAAATAAAGCCTCTCATCATCCCCACATCTGACAGCACTACATTTTTCAGGTCCAGCAGAAAATACATTTGGCATCACTTCAAATTCTTTCAGCGCAAGTTAAATATGCACTGCCTTGTAAAAGAAAATGAGCTTGCTTTTCCCTGGATAAATGGAGATAATGGATATTCTGTGACTTTACATTGCTGATGTCTTACATTGAGAGGAATCTACATGGGAGCTAATTTAAAACCCAGGGTGAGATTTCCGCTACATAAAACTCACATATACTGTAGTGTATGTAGACCGCAGTGAACAGGTTGAGCTTGCTGATGATCTGATGTGAGATGGAGTCATGCTCAGTAATGCTGCGATAAGGCAACGCTGCACAAACGAATGCATCCCACCCAACCAGCAAGTATTCAAAAACATTGCGTTGATATGTGCGTGCATGCTGTCAAATCGTGCATCCAAAACATGTACAATGACTATATTTATCCATTTGTGTTACCTTGTTGGTAGCAGGAGTGTTCTCATGATGCTCCGTGCTCGTTGCTTCCCTTTAGTGGTCATAAATGTTTCCAAATGTGCGCTCCTTTATCGAGTAGAGGGCTTATCCTTTTGTGACGTTAAAGCATGCTTCATCAGAGAAAAAAGTGCAGTAAAAAGTGGAGCGGCTATGGTGTTATGATCGCGCAGTCAGGCGGTGAGGGAGACCGGGGAGGTAGCTAGTCTTCTTTTTAATAATGCGTGTGTGTGAGGTACACAAGGACTGATTGTCTGGACCACCCAGACCCCTCCTCTTTCCACCTGCCTCTCTCTCTCTCTCTCTCTCTCTCTCACACGCACCACGCGCACACACTCACCACGCCATCATTATCATCATCATCATGATGCTCTGTCCTATCCTGCCATATCACAGTAACTCCCTCCCTTGCCTCTTTCCATCCATCCACCAAATGACATTTAGTCCACGTCATCCCATCTGCCTTTTCAAATGTAGCTGTAAATATTTCATTGCTATTGCAAATATCCATCCATCTCTAGCTACCAGGGAGCTGGAGCCTATCCCAGCTGACTTCATGGGAGGGGAAGACTATATGCCCTGAACTGGTCACCATTACATCACAGGGCACATATTGACCCAGGCAACCATGAACACAACCCACACTGCCTGCATAAAAGTCAGGCCAATTAACCACTACGCCAGTGACCCTATTCGAAATATATATTCTTTGTATAATATTAATTATTAATTGTGTGTAGTACTGTACTGACAAGTCCAGGGTGTGGTCCAGTGGCGTGCAAAGGCTGGGGGTGGGGGAAGGGGGGGGGGGGGGGGGAGGAGGGGTCAGCGGGGGGGGGGGGGGGGGGGGGTGCTGTCAATTGTCTGGACTCCATTGTTGATTAATGATGCAAAACGGAGTGCACTACTTGGCTGAAGCCAACATGTTTCCAAGCTGTTTATTCAGTGTTAGCTGTTTGCGTTTGAAAGAACAACAACACGAAGCCAACCTTCAGAAATTCAGCTACATCCACAAAGACTGCTCAATATAATGCTGAAAAAAATTGTTTGAAATACAAAAATAAAAAATAGACGATTTTCTTCATAGCATGTTAAAGACCTTTAGTCAAATGCTTATCACTAATTAAGATATGAACTGTACGTAAGAACATAAGGTCGTGATTATGTTAGAAGCAAACTGATGATTTATCGAGTCTTCATTGGTGGTTTATCACACTATTAATTATTTTTAATTTATTTTGTTGGGTGCATTTTAAAATTTTTAACTGCGAGTCATTGGCCTGTCAAGTGGCGAGTCATCCTAAAACCTCTTGACGTCCATATCGCTACCTGAAATATCATGTCAAATCAGTGTTCATTACGTTTAATTTATATAAAGCAAAGTGCAAGCAGTAAATCCAGTGATAACCTTTCAATCAGTGTGCTTTGATAACTGATTCAATAAGAGGAGTGCCAATGCAAAGGAGTAGCTTCTCTGTAGTTAATGCTGGTGTTAGAGAACCCGCTCCGAAAGAGATAAACACCTAAATGTGATAGTTAATTAATTTTATATTGTGCATGGAAAATTATATTGCGTATACACGTACACAACCTTGTGCATTACCTTTAGATACATTGTCAAAATTATGAATAGATAAATGTGTTATCTTATGATGATGAACTCACTCACATGTTCATTTCATGCACCTAATAATAGGCACTGACTATTACACAATTAGTATGTTAATCTTGTTAATTTATGTGTGTGTTTAGAGGACATTAACATCAAATTGCTCACTTGAATTTGATCAATGGTCATTTCCATAGGCTTTCTCAGATGTGAATTGGCTGAGATTATTTTCTAAAGGCTTTTCTTACATACTGTTCACATGTAGAGAACCTTGAATGCAATTACAGTCCCATTAAGTCACATTCGTTTAACCTTTGGTGAATAGTACCTCATGTTGCTGGGAGAGCCTTGCAGAAGAAAGACCCTGCATTTGTTTAGAATGGTGCCAGAGGGAGGCAAAAGAAGCAGCAGCTAAAGCTTTGTTACCACAGCAGTACCCGCAGCATTGATGTCAATGAACCCAGCTTGTGGGAGCCATGTCAGGAGACACGCTTGCACATGGAAGCTGAGCATCTGCTGCAGCATGATAGCTTTTGTCTGCATTATTGTGAAGGGCCATTTGTTGTGAATGTGAGATGATTGGATTTAGAGCTTGCATTTGTGTTTGCCCTTTTAAGCGTTTTTATTTTACACGTACAATTATATAGTCCTAAATAGGTGAGTTATAGTTAATACAATTATTTTAGAATAAAATATTCAAGAGAAATGGATTATGATTTTTTTAAAAAAAGCTATCAACCAGACTTCAGTATACCTCACTGGAGCATTTTGTTTTTAGCCGAGGATTAAACTAGCGTGTTTTGCTACTTATCTGGCCTTTTGTGGATTTTGTGCAATACATGCATCATAAGATGGACAAGTCGCAACAAGCTGTGTGAAGAGACAACAGGATGACTATACAGTATGTGTGAATAAGGAGATTCGCATTTAAGATATGTCCTAATGGATCGTCCTGCAGTGCAATTCCAGATGGATATTATGTGATGTTTGAGGTAGGAATTGACTAGCAGTCACAAGAGCAATGAGTAAGCAAAAGGAGCAGCGAGTGGGGGTTGACTAGGGTTGGGCATCGGGAATCGAAAACCGAATGGAACGGGGACTAAAGGCTTCTTTATACTCGCGTCACTGCGGCTATCCGGCGCGTAGTTTGCCTTTATACTCGAGTGCAACCCATGCGCGCAGTTTTTAAAATGTACTGCAGTTCACCTCCAAGTCAAAGGTGTCGCTACGGCTGGTATTGGCTAGGACACCACAGAGTGGAGTTTCCTCTGCGTATTTTTGGCCATTTCCGGTAGCCGTTTTTACTTTCCTTCCAGTAACAAAGAACAAAGCAACAACAATAGCGACCATGGAACAGTGTCTGCTAGAACAAATGGACCTAGATGACCAGATGATATGTTTAATTATGCTGCAAAATCGATAGAGAAGGTGGCGGCGTAGATGGTATGTAAAACCAAGGGGCACGCTGAGTACGTCATCACAGCATATGACTAAAACGGACCAATCACGAGATATTGTCTCCGCGGCGCAGCAACTATTTTTGCCGTGTGCGTGGCAAGCTACGCAGAGGGGCCACACGGGGCAATCCGTCGGTCACGTGATCCAATGCGGGCTATGTCGGCCACGCGACCGCGGGAGTATAAAGAGGCCTTAACGGTCCAGTTTTTCCGGAATTGTTCAAATAAAAAAAAATCGCTTCCCAGCTTCAATGACTAGTCCGCCAAGCCAACCCAGAAGAAGTGGCGAAAACCAACGAAAAAGTGGCGAAAACCAACGAAGAAGCGGTGAAAACTAACGAAGGAGAACGCATACGAAGACGTGCTTGTCCCCAACGGCGGTGGCGGCGAACAAAAGTGTGTCTTTGTTCAAATGAATGACCAGTTGCCTCAGTGCAACACTTGGAATAAGATTATATTGTGCAAAGGAGACTTTCAAGATGTGTAGCGTCTGCAGCGCTCCGAGCCTCAAGGCCTCTTTATACTCCTGCACGCGCGTGGGCGACAGCGCCTGCATTGCATCACATGACCGACACATTGAGCCGCGTGGCCCCTATGCGACACTTGACGAGCACACGGCACAAATTGTCGCCGCACGCAGAATGCCGCAGAGATCATCTGTCGTGATTGGTCTGTTTTAGTCACATGCTGTGATGACGTACTCAGCTACTCAGCCGCACATACCACCTACACCGCCGCCTCCTTGATCAATTTTGCAATATAACTAAACGCATCATCTGGTCATCTGGGTCCATTTGTTCTAGGAGGCACTGTTCCACGGTCACCATTGTTGTTGCTTGGTTCCTTGTTCCGGAAAGTAAAAACGGCTACCGGAGTTGGCCATAAAATGCAGAGGAAACTCCACCTTGTGGTGTCCTAGCCAACACCAGCCGTAGCGACACCCCCTCGACTTGGAGGAGAACTGCAGCACATTTTCAAAACAGCGCACATGGGTGGCGCTCTAGTATAAATGCAAACTGCGCACGGGATAGCCGCAGTGACGTCAACACGGTCGCCTCCCGCACGAGTATAAAGAACCCTTTAGCCTACACCGCGCAGAGCTTAAAGTGAAGTAAACTCTCAGTCAATTGGCTGAGTGAAACAATAAAATACGTCTATGCCAACATTAAGACAGCTAAAAATGTAAATGGTTGGTTGCACTTTTGCACTAATGTTTTTTGGGGTTTTTTTTTGCATTTATTTTAGTCTTCAAATGAACGTAAGAGCCAATGACAGAAAAAAAAAGCTTAACATTGAGCTAAAACTTCCCCGTAGCAACTTTACATCCTAATGAATTGGGACAAAATTTACATAAGCGTTGTCTCACAGTATCACAAACACTAACCTTGTGCCTCATCGGTGGGCAAGGAAAGGAATCAACGTTTTGTAGCATTTTGTAGCGTTTTGTAGCAAAAAAAACAAAAACAAAAAAACGGTGCAGTGTGAAGTTACTTTTCATGCCAAAATGCTGAGTTCCGGTGCGTACCCTTCAAGATAAAAGACTGAAAGCTTAAAATAGGAAGTCAAGTTAAAACTTGCACATATAAACCATTTGAGCTGAAACATGAATTAATAATATTAAGTTCATTGGATTAGTTCCACACACATTGCCTTTTAGTTCATAGGTTTGATATTGATAATGGTTATAAAGAACCCCGAGTCAAATGTTCATTTTAGTCTATGCTGTGGGCTGCTAAGAAAATGGATGTTCATAATTTGGACATTCTTTATTTAAACCATGCAAACTTTTTTGACCCAGCCCCCTAAAATAATTAGGAATCGAGAATCGTTTGGAACCGGAATCAAAACGAGGAACCAGAATCGGGACCGGAATCGCTCAAATTCAAACGATGCCCAACCCTAGGGTTGACTGCTCACATTAGCCGCAAACTACTGTAACGGGCCACTAAATGGTTGGTTGTGATACCTAGTGTATTCAATGACAATGTTCTTGTTAATTAAAAGTTTTTTTTTTTTTTTTCTGCAATCACACTGCCACCAAATTAAATTAAGCAATACGGGTGATGCAGTCATTACTTTATTCCAAAGCAAAATAAATTAATAAAAACTAGTGCCCACATGTAATTATGTGATTGTCATGTTTTTCTTCCCCGAAGCTGATCTGTTGAAGAAAATGGATTCCGGGCGGCTATTTGGTATTCAACACAAACAAAAAGTACCCAATCTGCCTGCCCTTCACTGAATATGTAAGTGACCTGAAAAAGCCCCCCTTTCTCAGCTCTCGAGCAGCAATGTTACTGCTTGAAATTCCAACTAGATGGTGGTCCCTCAGGATGAGCTTTATGCAGTGTAAATCCACAGAGCTTCGTCTGTCATTCTGCGATATATGGTGTCTCTTTGATTAAAGAGCCCTCTTACAAAGCAGCCAGTACAGCAGTCTTCCATATGTATGGGCTTACACATTTGATATATGGCTTTGCAGCTGAGGCTAAGATAACATAACATAACCTTTGGAACGATCACATGCACACGGATACAAAGAAATAACCCAAATAAACATACACATGGCATTTTACTCCTTATAGGCATTACAAATTTTTTGTTGTGACTTTTGGCTCGTAATAATAACCTTTGGAAAATATACAAGCATACACATGGATACAAAAACATTCAAACAAATGTGTACATAACATTTGAACATAACATAACATTCACTGTTAGCAAGTGGCTAGCACAGTGATATTCCAGTTCTCAGGTTGGAGGTCTGAATCCTGCTCCAGTCATGGCCAACATATAAGTTACAATCAAAATTTAAATCTTTTCAATATTTGAATTAAATTTTGCCATTGCACTGCCACGTTGCCACTGAGAACATCTCTGTTTCTTTGTTAGTGGGAAGCCTAGCATTGCATGCTGTGCACCAGTGTGTTGTAATCTCGGGTGTAATTTGACACTGCAACACGGAGTGAGTCTTGCAGGTGTCCATCAGTGAGGAGTGTTCTGTGTTTGTCTTAATTAAGTTCTGGTCAGGAAAGGCAGATCACACAGCGAGGTTGATCCAAACAAGCTGGTAACCTTCATAGCTGCTGTACATACACCACTGTATTTTTCTGTGTCAACAAGACGCCAAAGGTTTGATGCAGCCTGATAGGCTTTGAGGTTCAGATCATTTTGCAATGTTACAATTTCAGTCTCCACCTGTCCAGCATCCAAGCGAAACATTGCACTTGTCAATGTGTTGTGTCCATGTTCATGAAAGGGTTGTAAATGAATGACACACAAGGCTCAGGCTGACAAAGGTCACAAAACCTGTTCTCAAACTCTTGCCCGTCTGTTTATCAGTTGAGACTACTTTTCTACAACTTTGTCAAAATTCTTAGATGCATAAGCACCGTCTTTAAGTATCATCTACCCACAGAAGGAAAGTGCAGCACATTTTTTCCTCTGTAAATTCCATCCATCCATTTTCTGTACCGCTTTATCCTCACAAGGGTCGCGGGCGTGCTGGAGCCTATCCCAGCTATCTTCGGGCGAGAGGCGGGGTACACCCTGAACTGGTCGCCAGCCAATCGCAGGGCACATATAAACCACTCGCGCACACATTCACACCTATGGGTAATTTAGAGTCTTCAATTAACCTACCATGCATGTTTTTGGGATGTGGGAGGAAACCAGAGTGCCCAGAGAAAACCCACGCAGGCACGGGGAGAACATGCAAACTCCACACAGGCGGGGCTGGGGATTGAACCACGATCCTCAGAACTGTGAGGCACACGCTCGAACCAGTCGTTCACCGTGCCACCGCCTGAACGATCCTAAAGTTCACCAATTATGTTTATGAAATATAGACCATTTGTAATGTGCTTGGATATAATCCAACTTCACTACAGATAACTTCCATAAGTGGCTTTAATTATTTACCCTTCCCTTCAGACAAAGAAACAGAGCTTTATTTTACTATATTCTGCAATTATATTTTTGTCAGTAAGTCCATTGTCTTATTGGGGTGTGGGTAATCACCCAACTGGGATCCTGCAAAATATTAATTTGATCAGAGCCATGATTTATGGATGAGGTTAGAATGGATTCAGCCAACATAATATAAACTGGGGTGTCGAGCTCAGTGGTTATTTCCTGAACAGCAGCACCAAGGATACAACATGGTGCAGAGGGTGCAACCAAAACCATTCTTCCCACTCGACTAGTGTTGTAGAATGGTCCTGTAAAATTCTATATTTTGAGCTGGAACTTGAGTCTCTCCCTAAAGAAATGGACTGGATATACTCTGCCGGTGCCAAATTAAGATTTAGTGATTTTATTTATTTTTATTTTACTATTACATGTATAGCCAATATTACTGGGTACTGAAAGCCTGACACAACTCGGATGTGCACATGCCCACAATGAATGTAAACAACTTCAACCCCAATTCCAATGAAGTTGGGACATTGTGTTAAACATAAATAAAAACAGAATACAATGATTTGCAAATCATGTTCAACCTATATTTAATTGAATACACTACAAAGACAAGATATTTAATGTTCAAACTGATAAACTTTATTGTTTTTAGCAAATAATCATTAACTTAGAATTTTATGGCTGCAACACGTTCCAAAAAAGCTGGGACAGGTGGCAAAAAAAGAATGAGAAAGTTGAGGAATGCTCATCAAACACATGTTTGGAACATCCCACAGGTGAACAGGCTAATTGGGAAGAGGTGGGTGACATGATTGGGTATAAAAGGAGCTTCCCTCAATTGCTCAGTCATTCACAAGCAAAGATGGGTCCAGGTTCATCTCTTTGTGAACAAGTGCGTAAGAAAATAGTCGAACAGTTTAAGGACAACGTTCCTCAACGTACCATTGCAAGGAATTTAGGGATTTCATCATCAACGGTCCATATCATCATCAAAAGGTTCAGAGAATCTGGAGAAATCACTGCATGTAAGCGGCAAGGCCGAAAGCCAACATTGAATGCCCGTGACCTTCGATCCCTCAGGCGGCACTGCATCAAAAACCGACATCAATGTGTAAAGGATATCATCGCATGGGCTCAGGAACACTTCAGAAAACCAATGTCAGTAAATACTGTTCGGCACTACATCTGTAAGTGCAAATTGAAACTCTACTATGCAAAGCAAAAGCCATTTATCAACAACACCCAGAAACGGCGCCGGCTTCTCTGGGCCTGAGCTCATCTAAAATGGACTGATGAAAAGTGGAAAAGTGTTCTGTGGTCCGACGAGTCCACATTTCAAATTGTTTTTGGAAATTGTGGACGTCGTGTCCTCCGGGCCAAAGATGAAAAGAACCATCCGGACTGTTATGGAAGCAAAGTTCAAAAGCCAGCATCTGTGATGGTATGGGGCTGTGTTAAGTGCTGTGTTAGTGCCAATGGGTAACTTATACATCTGTGAAGGCACCATTAATGCTGAAATGTACATACAGGTTTTGGAGAAAGATATGCTCCCATCCAAGCAACGTCTTTTTCATGGACGCCCCTGCTTATTACAGCAACACATTGCCAAACCACATTCTGCACGTGTTACAAGAGCGTGGCTTCGTAGTAAAAGAGTGCAGGCCTGCCTGCAGTCCAGACCTGTCTCCCATTGAAAATGTGTGCCGCATTATGAAGCATAAAATATGACAATGGAGACCCCGGACTGTTGAACTACTGAAGCTGTACATCAAGCAAGAATTGGAAAGAATTCCACCTACAAAGCTTCAACAATTAGTGTTCTCAGTTCCCAAACGTTTATTGAATGTTGTTAAAAGAAAAGGTGATGTAACACAGTGGTAAACATGACCCTGTCCCAGCTTTTTTGGAACGTGTTGCTGCCATAAAATTCTAACTTAATGATTATTTGATAAAAACAGTCAAGTTGATCAGTTTGAACATTAAATATATTGTCTTTGTAGTGTATTCATTGGAATTTGCGGTTGTACATAAGTGTCAATATCAGGCTGTGAGAAAATAGAAATAGTACAAATGGTGGACAGAGGTGGGTAGAGTAGCCAAATATTGTACTCAAGTAAGAGTACTGTTACTTTAGAATAATATGACAAGTAAAAGTAAAAAGTAGTCATCCAAATATTTCCTTGATTAAGAGTAAGAAAGTACTCAATGAAAAAGCTACTCAAGTAAAGAGTAACATGTGAGTAACTTCTGATATATATTTTTTTAAATCAGAGCATGAACATCAAATAAAATAATAATATATGGGAGCTGACACACACCTGCCACCATTTCAATGTTTAACTGCCCAAAAACCGAAAACACATGCATTTGGCCCAACAGAAACATTATTTGCTTTATTCACTTAAATTACTTCACGAAGAAGCTATTTGCTGACCAAACTTAGTGATTGTGTGTACGTGTGCGACACCATAGGATAGGGCTAATATTGCCATATCCACTGCCAAAACAACAATAGAAACATCTGCAACTTAGGTATTTTCTCAAGTTAGAAGTGCGCTGAAATATCCAAGTTTGGGCTTTCACAATTTAAGAGTTGCATGACAAAGCTGTTGTTTTTTTAAGTCTGTAAAGTAAACACACACGCCCCCCCCAAATGAGTCATTTTAGAAGGTTACGTGCCGGTCATGTGACTGCCTTGTGTCGTTTGATTGGTGGACTTGAGTCAAACGTCACTCTGGTAATGTAGGATTGGCGCAACGGGCGCCCTATGCGGAAGTTGAAGATGGAGTCTAAAAATAGACACGCACACGCAAGAATGGATGAATAAAACTAGCGATCGGCATGTCGATCATTGTAACCGAGTAAAAGTATTGATCCTTCTTCATATAATTACTCAAGTAAAAGTCAAAGGTATGGTGCATTTAAAGTACTCTGACAAGCACAGTTTAACGAAAATGTTATTTGAGTAAATGTAACGCGTTACTACCCACCTCTGATGATAAATACATTAGTTGACTGACAATGAGAACTGCTGACTACTAAAACATTTAGGTTTAAACAATACATTTCAATATACTGTAGACAAAAAAGTAGAAGAAACACCCATGGCAATATAGAAAAAAATAATCTAGTTGTTTGGAACTACTATAAAAAGATTTGAATAATGTGGCAGAGTGAAAACATTTTCAAGATTGTTACTGCCCATTGTTGTTTCACTGTATTAAACCCTAGGAACATCTGCCAGACTGGCATAATCTGTAGAACATCTGGCCATCCCCATAAAAATTGAGTTCAGAATGATTTTGTTAAGTACAGGCAGCAGAGCCCAGGTATAAAATTCTAATAGGTGTAGAGAGGCAGCAATGACAGGTGACCTGAGACCTAGGCAAAGATATCCTAGGCAACAAAGTCCTTATACAATTTCTGCATTCCCACCACAGCCACCATTTTTTTAAAATCATAGTAAAGAAATGTTAGCTGATAGCAGTTAGATAATTTAGCTGCTCCAGTAAAGTCCCAAACTGTCAGGTGTTCCTAGAATTGCTATTAACAATTTAGTTCTCAGTAGTTCTAACTCACTGTGTACCAATAGCACAGCTTTTCCAATCTTTCCAAATCCAGACCTTTTCAAAACCACTGACAACCGTAATAATGCTAATGCTACCCAAACGCCACATCCACCATAGGATTAACATAAGCTGCAGATGGTACTGGGAGATCTTTATCCTTACTCAGTGCCCTTAATCATTTAGCATGCCAAAAAATTAGTAACCTACAGCTGGTGACTGGATATCTGGTGAATGTCATCTAAAGCAGGCAGCGTAAGTGATAGACAAAACATGCTTTCCTGAACAAGTACTATATTTCTAAATCAAACAACGATATCATCTGTTCTTTTACTACCAAAATACACAACTCATTAAGATTTACTTTGCAGCTTTCCACCAAAGCATGTTTGTTCTTAAAAGAATTCCATACTGTGTCTACTAATGTAGAGTAGGACACCTATATAGAAATGCACTGTAATTAGTGCATCATGGATTGTCTTTATGTACTTAGCGGGAAACAACAAAAATGTGAATCTAAAAAGAATTTTTAATTCATATTTATTTCAGTTTAAATGTATTTATTATTTAAAATTCATTAAAAAAAAAACTGGGTTTCCATAGTGTAGTGGTTATCACGTTCGCCTAACACGCAAAAGTTACCTGGTTTGAAGCCGGTTGGAAACATCTTATTAGCTGGAACGGTGGACGACTGGTTAGAGCGTCAGCCTCACAGTTCTGAGGACCCGGGTTCAATCCCCGTCCCCGCCTGTGTGGAGTTTGCATGTTCTCCCCGTGCCTGCCTGGGTTTTCTCTGGGCACTCCGGTTTCCTCCCACATCCCAAAAACATGCATTAATTGGAGACTCTAAATTGCCCGTAGGCATGACTGTGAGTGCGAATGCTTGTTTGTTTGTATGTGCCCTGTGATTGGCTGTCAACCAGTTCAGGGTGTACCCCACCTCCTGCCCGATGACAGCTGGGATAGGCTCCAGCACGCCCGTGACCCCAGTGAGGAGAAGCGGCTCAGAAAATGTATGGATGGATAAAAAAAACTGCACAATGACTTCAAACTTCAAACAATATGATGAATAGGCTACTATCAAATTAATACACCTATGTAAAATGTCAATCAAACATGGATATGCGCATGCAAAATATTTTTGCCACCAAACCCCCACAGTGCCATAAATAGGTTAGATGGTATAGGTGGAAGCATAATATTTAGCAAATTTCATTAAAGAGACACTTCAGTTTTCTACTGAAGAAGAAGCCTAATTCGGGCAACTTTGTATTTATTGTCACAATCAGCTCACCGACAGTGACGATAAGGGAGACTGAACAAGTGGCGTGCCTCCAAATGTACATTTGTTAGCGGCATTAACAAAATGAAAAGTTAATAACGTAACCCAAGTCAAATCCAAAGGTTTCAAAAGTCAATCTGCGAAATGGGAGATCACCAGATCCCCACTGGGGGCACTATTAAAGCCCTTTCCTCTTTTGTTCCGTGCAAAATTAAGATTTGAACCCAGAGCCGTATTTCCGCACATGCAACGTGCTGCCTCGTGTTCATTTATGGAGCTAAAAAATTTAATATTTCTCTTCGGCTAAATCCTTCACATCGGGGGCACCTATTTTATAAGTCTGCCTCCTTAGGCGATCCTCTTCCTAAGTACCAAAGTCGATTTCTCTTTATCACATTTAAATAGTAATTACACTTTAAATCCTTAATTTTTTACTTTTGCGTATTAGTCTCCCCTGAGTGAAATCTGGACCTGGGTAGCAGTCGTAGCAGGCACAGAATGTAACCTAGACAGCTTTCTCCCTGTCCAAACACACAGGCTTTCAGTCCTAATGGGAGTCTGTCAGGATGAAAATCGACTGAATGTCATGACGTTTGTTTTTCGGACTTCCTCTTCCACTTCAATAGCTTTGTCCATATTGATCTGCTTTAGTCAACTCTCTCATTCTTCACAGAGACAATTCACGTGATTTTATGGATAATAAAGTATCGAACATTAGGCAGTTTTCCTCTTTATCATATAATTTCTAATTATAACTAATAAAATACTGGTGAGCCTCTCTCATCGAGTCATCTTTTTGTTCAGTTGTACTGAGGAAATGTAATCTGTATCTTTGAACATCCCATTTCCAATTGAGGATGAAGCAAATTGATTTAATAGTTTTACTTAGAAGTAAGTTTTTAACTGGACATGTTTCCTAATGAATTTAGGTCTTTTATGAAAACACAAAAGAAGAAATCCTGACAAACGTGTTTGGTTGACAAAGGTCATAACTCATTTCATGGGAACCCAGAGGTGCCAGTTTTTCTGCTCTAACTGACACGTCATTGGCATGTGGAATGATTTATTTAGATGTGACAGATGTCTCAAAAGCTAAATTAGAGATTATTTCATCTAACAGGCTAAAAGGGAATGAAAAGACTTCCAGTTTAATTATTTTGGCTCAGCAGGATACCTATTAAACCTTGTAATTTTTGTTTTACATACGGACAGGCCAATAAATTTTGTGTAATCGTGTAGATAAGGCAAATTAAAGTGTTGTGCTCTGACTGACCTGTGTATGGCAGTAAACTAACTAACTAACTAAATAACTAAATAAATAAATAAATAAAAGCCCTTGAATTGTGGTCTGTAACTCATGATCTTATTTTTCTCCTGGCTCAGGTTTCTGCAAATGAAATGAGAGAGATGGCCCAAACACCAAATCTTGAATATGATTGTTTTTTCTTTAATGGCATGAAATAACACCTTTTCTTGTGAAACACTTGATTTTTTTTTTCATGCATAATCTCTGACCTACAGGAAATCATACTGTCTAGTAGATGTAGATCTAGTAGTCTTGAAACAACTGCAGCAACCTTTTTTTAAATAAGGTTGTTTTGTCTTTTTATTTTACATCTGTAAAACACACATATTGAGCCTGTTCCTGCCTATTGTTCTGATAAATCATGGTAAATGTAATCTTTAGAAGGATTATCTCATGCTATTGTCAGGGTTGACCCAAATTTGTGCTTGTTGCCGTGGTAATCAACACCTAAATCTGTGTTTCAGTACCCTCACTTGGCATCACAGATACTCTTGGAAATGCTGTGGGGTGGATGGGGTAGGCTTTTGTTCACCTTCAACTGTAAACGTAACTTAACAAGAATGGACCCGGTTATATGTGATTAAGAGATGTAAGTATGGCTATACTCATTAATTATGTATGATCAAATATGTCATAAAGTATACAGAAAACTACAGTTATATTGTGCCATATAATAATATTTTACTCAGCCCTCGTGTAGACAAATCAATTGAGTTGTGTTCTCAGTTAAAGGATTAATAGCTAAAGAACCACAAGTAAATGTACTTAGCCAATTTAGTTGAAGACTGTATATCCAACTTCCAAGTGGTGCTGAGGCAGGTTATAGGCCAGTAGTTTGAAGGTGTCGTTCCCTTCTTGGGGTCCTTCATAATGAGTACTGTCAGACCGTGGGTTAGCCATGCTGGGTGGCTCCTGGAAGTTAGGAGCTCGTTCATTTGTGCTGCCATGCAGCGTTCACGGAGAGCAGTAAGATTCTTTACCCAATAGGTGCGAATCATGTCAGGCCCCGGTCATGTCCAGCTCTTCATCTTAGACACTATTGCTTGCATATTGCCACTGTTATGACTACTGGTACTTGTTCTATTGTTCTATTAGTCATTTCAAACTGCTCTAATTGCTAGAGGACTCGGCATCATTTTGCACAATTGTCAAAAAAATAAATAATTGTACCGGCATTACCACATTACTGGTAAGCTTTTATTCCTCAGTAACTGCTTTTATGTTTTTATGTCTCAAAAGTATTCTCTGTCCATTGACTGTCTGTTGTCGTACTAGAGCAGCTCCAACTACCGGAGACAAATTCCTTGTGTGTTTTTGACATACTTGGCAAATAAAGATGATTCTGATTCATATATATATATATATATATATATATATATATATATCCATCCATCCATCCATTTTCTGAGCCGCTTCTCCTCACGAGGGTCGCGGGCGTGCTGGAGCCTATCCCAGCTAACATCGGGCAGGAGGCGGGGTACACCCTGAACTGGTTGCCAGCCAATCGCAGGGCACATGCAAACAAACAACCATTCGCACTCACATTCAGACCTACGGGCAATTTAGAGTTTCCAATTAATGCATGTTTTTGGGATGTGGGAGGAAACCGGAGTGCTCGGAGACGCAGGCACGGGGAGAACATGCAAACTCCACACAGGCGGGGCCGGGGATTGAATCTCAGTCCTCAGAACTCTGAGGCTGACGCTCTAACCAGTCGTCCACCGTGCCGCCACATATATATATATATATATATATACATATATATATATGTGTGTATATATATATATATATATATATATATATATATATATATATAGATAGATACACACACACACGCACACACGCATGCACACACACACACACACACACAGACTCCAATTTTTTAAATTTTATTTCCATAATTCCATTCAAAAAGTTAAACTTTCATAGATGATAGATTTAGGGCTCACAATTTAAACAATTTCAAGTATTTGTTTATTTTTACATCATTTGGGCTTCCAGCTCATAAAATCCATGAAATCAGGAATTCCAAAAATTTGAATACTGTGAAGTAATCACTGTTTATTTCTCAGTTTTTGAAGAAAAAAAAGAAAGTAATTAGGGTCACATTAAATCAATCTAAATATGGTACTTTCAAAACGAAATGTTGATTTTCAATAGTTGGTTGGGAATCCCTTTGGTTCAATCACTACCTCGATGCGCCGTGTCATTGAGGCAATCAGCCTGTGGCATTGCCTGGGAGTTATGGAAGACCAGATTTCCTTGATGCTGTCAGTTCTTCTTTGTTTTTGGGTCTGGTGCCCCTCATTTTCCTCTTGATAATACCCGATAGATTCTCAATGGGGTTTAGATCCGGCGAGCTGGCTGGCCAGTCAAGCACTGTGATGGCATGGGCATCAAACCACGTTTTGGTGTTTCTGGCGGTATGGCCAGGGTCCAGGTCCTGCTAGAAGATGAAATCTGCATCTCCATACAGATCCTCAGTAGAAGGAATCATGAAGTCCTCTAAAACATTCTGGTGGACTGTTGCGGTGACCATGGATTTAAGAAAGCAGAGTTTACCAACACCTCCACTGGACATTGAACCCCAAATCATGACTGACTGTGGATATTTCACACTGGATCTCAAGCAGCTTATGTTCTGTTCTTCACCAGTCTTCCTTCAAACCCTTGGACCTTGTTTCCTGAATGAAAGGCACACAATACTTTCATCGATAAAGAGGACCTTGGATTACTGGCCAACAGTCCAGTCCTTCTTTTCCTAGGCCCAGTTGAGGTGCTTCCTACGTTAGCTCAGGATCATAATTAGTTTGACCCGAGAAACCCGACAGTTTTAGCCCATCTGAGTAGATGATTAGTGTGTGACACCCAGTTTAAAACATTTATGGCCTGCAAAATATGGGCTGATTTCTTCACAGTATTCTAATGTTTTGAATTCCTGATTTTCATGGGTTTTATGATCTGGAAGCCCAGATGATGTAAAAATAAACAAATAACTACTAAGAGAGCTGCTGGCCATTGTCCTGGTGCTGCAGGAGTGGAGGCACTGGCTGGAGGGTACTAGGGAACCTTTTCAAGTTTTCACCGACCACAAGAACCTGTCTTGCCTCCGGACTGCTGAGAGACTCAACCCCCGTCAAGCACGTTGGGCCCTGTTCCTTACCCGCTTCGATTTCGTCATCACTTACCGCCTCTATGTTCCTCTTTGTAAAGTAAAACTTTTTGAAGTAATCCTATTTTTGGTGATTGTCGCTTTAGGCGAATTGTACAACCCCAATTCCAATGAAGTTGGGACGTTGTGTTAAACATAAAAAAAAAACAGAATACAGTGATTTGCAAATCATGTTCAACCTATATTTAATTGAATACAATACAAAGACATCCATCCATCCATTTTCTGAGCTGCTTATCCTCACAAGGGTCGCGGGAGTGCTGGAGCCTATCCCAGCTTTCAACGGGCAGGAGGCGGGGTACACCCTGAACTGGTTGCCAGCCAATCGCAGCACTACAAAGACAAGATATTTAATGTTCAAACTGATAAACTTTATTGTTTTTAGTAAATAATCATTAACTTAGAATTTTATGGCTGCAACACGTTCCAAAAAAGCTGGGACAGGTGGAAAAAAAGACTGAGAATGTTGACGAATGCTCATCAAACACCTGTCTGGAACAAATTGGTCTACAGTACCGTAGTCAATCAGGATGCAGAATACAATGCGGGTTTGTACGCTCCTCCGGGCCAGAGGAAAAGAACCATCCGGACTGTTATGGACGCAAAGTTCAAAAGCCAGCATCTGTGATGGTATGGGGCTGTGTTAGTGCCAATGGCATGGGTAACTTACACATCTGTGAAGGCACCATTAATGCTGAAAGGTACATACAGGTTTTGGAGAAACATATGCTGCAGTCTTTTTCATGGAAATTTGCGAAAGCTTTCTCTGCGTCAAATGACATTATGATCGCATTTAGATTTTTACACTGTGACATGCTTATTAAATTTTAACAGATGTCTGACATTATTTTTGGAATTTCTACCTTTAATGAAGCCTGTTTTATCAGAGTGGATTATCGACGGGAGTACCTTTTCAAGTCTCGCTGCAAGGGCTTTCGAGATAATCTTGATATATACATTAATCAGTGATAAGGGTCGATAATTAGCCGGGAGAGTGGCGTCTTTACCTGACTTTAGTAATAATTTAATTGAAGCTGTGTTCCTATGGCTACTAATTTGACCTATATCATTTACCTCCTTGACTGTTCTGAAAAATATAGGCGCTAGTATTGGGTTGAAATGTTTCATGAATTCAACGGCAATTCCATCCGGGCCAGGCGCTCATCCCAATTGCATAATTTTTTTAATGCGTTATATAATTCTGTGATGGTTAAAGGAACATCAAGGCTGTCTTTAATTTGTGTATTTAATTGAGGAATGTTTAGATCCTTAATAAAAGTTTCAATTTCTTTTTGGTCTGGGTTTGTTCAAAGATGCGTATAAGCTGCTGTAATAATTGGAAAATATTTCATTTATTTCTAGCGGTGACTGTGTACAGTTGCCATTTGAATCTTGGATTTATTATGCTGAAGTTGGTCCGGAAGGAATTTTCCTGATTTATTGTTGTACTCAAAGTTAGTGTATCTTAACTGTTGTTGCAGAAAATCTGTTCTTTTTGATAAGATGTCTAACTGATGTTTTGCCCGTTGAAGTTGGGTTTTAAGCATATCTGTCGGATTAATTGCATATTCTTCTGTGAGGTGTTTAATATTTTTCCTCAATTCCATTTTCTCATTTTTGTTCTTATTTTTTCTTATACGAAGAGTATAATATGATTCCACCTCTCAATGCATCTTTCCCAGTTTCCCACAGGAGAGATGGGGATATGGTTGTGGAGTCGTTGAATTTAAATAACGGTGTGTGGTGGTTGTTGGTAGTGCACAAGAAGAGTTTTGAGCAACTTGTGTGTTTAGTGTGTGTGGAAACAAGCAGAGCAGGAAAGCAGACAGATAGGAGTGAGAATTCATGCTGGTGGCATGCGTGATTCCGTTTGTCTAAGCAAAAGTGGAAAGAATGAAACAAAATACAATACCCTTTTGACAATTAATAATGACACCAGATCAGAAGAAGTACTTATCTAGAAGAGCCAGGGCGTGACGTTGGCATCACGAAACAGTTGGCCGTCGACATATAGCTTATCGACATTTCACAGATACTTTTTACTGAAAGTGTTCAAACTTTGCAATGATGGGACGTGGTTGGTTTCCTGGATGAGAGCCTCCCAATCGGTGAACACGGTGAAAGCTAATCTTGTCGACTGTATCTTGCTGTATCTTGAGGGCGGACATCATTCACTTTTTAACCTGCACCTCAGGGTCTTCCAGGGCATTTTCTGGAATGCTCGAGAAAATTAGATTGTTGGACATGCTTCATGATTGAATGTTCGGTGTAGTTTCTTCAGATCTTCCTTCTGGGATAATGCCTCACAGTTCTGAGGAGCGGGGTTTAATCCCCAGCCCCACCTGTGTGGAGTTTGCATGTTCTCCCTGTGCCTGTGTGGGTTTTCTCCCGGCACTCCGGTTTCCTCCCACATCCCAAAAACATGCATGGTAGGGTAATTGACAACTCTAAATTCCCCGTAGGTGTGAATGTGAGTGCGAATGGTTGTTTGTTTGTATGTGCCCTGCGATTGGCTGGCAACCAGTTCAGGGTGTACCCCACATCCTGCCCGATGATAGCTGGGATAGGCTCCAGCACGCCGGGACCCTCGTGAGGAGAAGCGGCTTAGAAAATGGGTGGATGGATGGATTTTACTATCCGGACATGCAGAGAGTTTGAACACATATGACGAAAAGTGTTGTTGTTTTTTCTTCCTCCAACTGCTTACTTCACCTTTAAGTAAAAAAAAATTAAACAACCAAACAAAAAAAATGCTTAAAGTTTACTGTATGCATACGATTGCATAACTTTTACTTAATTTATTCAAATTGAGTCGATATGGTAAAAACACAGAGAATTGTGCTTTGGACTTACCTAATCAAATTACATGGAAAAACATTACATAATTAAAAAACTTAAAGTTGACATTTTTTGGTATGATTGTTTTTTTTGTTTGGGTTTTTTTATGTGTAAGAAGTTTAAATAGCTTATTTTTAGTATAGTTTTTGAATAAACTGTCTCATTCTAAACTGATTTTTGCTTAAAAAAATGTGCAGTGTGGAGGCATAAAAAAGGACAGAAGTAAGTATTTGCAAGCAACAGTATGGTTTCATGCCTAGGAAGAGTACCACAGATGCATTATTTGCATTGAGGGATGTTGATGGAGAAGTACAGAGGTCAGAAGGACCTACATTGTGTCTTTGTAGATCTTGAGAAAGCCTTTGACAGAGTACCCAGAGAGGAACTGTGGTACTGCATGCAGAGGTCTGGAGGATGCAGGTGATGGGCTTACATGGAAAAGGATGACGTGCTGTGGCGACCCCGAATGGGACGAGCTGTGAACAGCCAGCCTCCTTAGCTATAAACCTTTGTGGCTTACCCATCCTATGGGAGGGTATCAATGATGGTCTTCTGGCCAATTGTCAAGTTTGCAGTCTTCCCTATAGTAAACCCAACTTAGACAATTGAACCAAACTGAAGCAATTTAATGACACCTGGGGAAACCTGTGCATGTGCTTTGTTTAGTAGATGATTAGTGTGTGACACTAAGTTTAAAACATTTATGGCCTGGAAAATTTGGTCTAATTTCTTCATAGTATACCATTTTTTTTAATTCCTGATTTTGTGGGTTTGATGAGCTGGAAGCCCAAATTACTGTATGTAAAAATAAACAAATATCTACTTCAGATTGTTTAAATTGTGGGCCCTGAATCTGTAATATATGAGAGTTTAACTTTTGTAATGGAATTATGGAAATAAATAAACTTTTCTATGGTATTCCAATTTTTTGGAAAGGGTCTGTATGTTTGTGTGAGTGGGTATGTGTGTGTGTGCATGTGCGAGACACCCCTTTTATTGTGAGGTTAGAACTGGGGTGAAAAGGAATTTGAAAATGGCGTGTGTGACCGGCTGTGAAGAGGAGGGAGGGATTATAAAGAGGCATAAACCCAAGATCCAGAAGTCTTTTTATTCAATCCTAGCCTAGAGTAAGGTCCCATTTCACCCACCAACCTCCTTCTTTAAACCTTCCAGCCCTCCCCCTCTGTTCCCACATCATTTTCTGTCCTAAACCACTTGTTCCTGTGGGAAATCCTTTCAACTCAGCAAAGATGTGCTGGAAAGCCACTTGAAGTGTATCATTTACGTACATGTATAGAGATCCATCCTACAGAGCCTATAAAGCCTTATGTTTGCACTTAGTTCAGTGTCACGGTTTTCTGTGCGGTTGCAACATCTTTTATGCATCATTAGAGATTTGCATTGAATACAACAAAGGCTTTTTCCACTTGCTAATACTGTAAAGAGGGGCCTCTCCTGATGTGAATAATCTGTGTCAGTTTAGAGCATATGGTGTTAATAGAAGGTTGTCTTTGAATGTATCCATCCATCCATCCATCCATTTTCTCAGCCGTTTCTCCTCACAAGGGTCGCGGGAGTGCTGGAGCCTATCCCAGCTATCATCGGGCAGGAGGCGGGGTACACCCTGAACTATTTGCCAGCCAATTGTAGGGCACATATAAACAAACGACCATTCACACTCACACTCACAGTCACACCTACGGGCAATTTTAGAGTCTTCAATTAACCTACCATGCATGTTTTTGGGATGTGGGAGGAAACCGGAGTGCCCGGAGAAAACCCAAGCATGCACGGGGAGAACATGCAAACTCCACACAGCCGGGGCTGGAGATTGAACCCCGGTCCTCAGAACTGTGAAGCAGACGCTCTAACCAGTCTTCCACCGTGCAGCCTGAATGTATCCATTAAAACAGTAATGGGACCGAAAAAGACAAAAACTCTTCCAGCAAGAATGTTTTGTAAATTAAATGTTTATGTGGGGTGGCTAAATAGATTTGACAATATATTTGTATTCTATATATTTTTTAATAAATACGATTGCACAATATGCTTATATGGTTGTATATGTTTCATTTTAAATGAAAATGGTGTAAAGAAAATGTCAAAACAACCTCCCACAACTACAACAGTTTATGACACCAGGGTTGTGCTTTAATGACATTCTACGATGGCTGCAATGATTAATCGATAAAATCGATAACTAAAAGTGTTGGCAACGAATTTTATTACCGATTCATTCTGTCGCACGATTATTACGTCAGTCACCCACTCCGTTGCACACACACACTGAGCGGGTACGGAGCCGTGGACCCAGAGGCTTCTCCCATGGACATGACCTACTTAGGTCTCTATACCAATGAATATACTGAATTTGGATGATGTCAGCAACACTGGTTAATGATTGGATCCTCATTGACCATTCACTATCGGGTCCTGTCGCTTTCACTGTGTGCAGTTACAGCAGTGGCAGACTGCACATATTCCAGAAGCCAAGGCAAATGTAAGTGCTCATTTTCGATTAAAAAAACATTTATGTTCATGCTATCCAAACAAACCTGCCCTCATTAGAATTTTCAGTGTCAGAAGTCACAATATTCGAAGTTATTTTGAAAATATATCACACAATTAATTTTGTTTTTTTCCCCAGTCGCGTTTGACACCCGGTGGACATCAGTGTAAATGCTACAATATGCTATAATACTCCTAAGTATGGTGTCATCATTTATTTATTCACGATTATAATTTGTATTTATTTATACATTTTTCACATAGTGTTCTTGTAGTGTATAAAGTTAAAGACTTGCTTGAAGGTTGGTAAATGGAGAGTTATCTGAACTTGACTGACTCCTTGAATTCAGAAAATGTGCAGCGTGGCGAGATATGAGGTACATTTTGTGTGTATGTGTTTTTTCTTCTTATTCTGTTGTTTTCATTTGTTTAAAGTATTATATGTAAGCTCTAAATGAAATGCATGTGGTCAAGAGTGAGAATGTCATTGTTTTGTTACAACATTCAGAGAGAGACAGTGGTGAGGTTCCAGGCACACATGAAAATCTTGGTGGCAGTTGAGACTGAGGAGACAGACAGTGTAGTGACAGAAGATGACAAAACCAATATATATATTTAATTTTCAGATATTGTATAGCATACATTTGTATGTTTTTTTGTGGTTGGTCCATGACTTACTATAAAGCGATTTGACCTCAACATTAGTTGTTGTTTCTTTTAATCATAATTTATTACTTTAAGAGCTCTGCGATGTTCATGCAGCAACCTATTTGTGCACTTTTCTGCACTGCCAATATGAGATAATTTCACATTTTTAAAAAAGGGATGGACATTTTTTTTGTCCAATTCATCGATTGATTAATAAAATAAAAAAAAAAGACCAATTTATCGATTATTAGAATAATTGTTTGTTGCAGCCCTACTTTCTACATAGATTTCAGGTAAGAAATATGATAAATACACATAGTACCATGTGTCATTAGGCCCTTTTAACTAATAACTAATAACTAATCTAATAACAAAACTAAGGCATTATTGTATCCGTCTTAACATTTTAAGTAGTTGACGTTTGCCAATATAACAGTGACATAACGTTGTTGTCTTAAGGTGCTACTGAATTATTGTGTAACTAAAGAAAAAAGCAATGTAATTGTAAAGGAAAACTTAGCAATATTTAGTAAAATGTATTGGGGTGTGGTGCAAAATATAGCATAAAAATATTAAAATATTCTTCGGAAAATATGTCATTTTTCAGTGCAGAATGTCCGCAGCATGTGTACCATATTTGTTGAAAAACAACGCCTGGAGTCAAACATGTTTTACATACAAGCCATGTTTGTTAAAGAGTGTCTCCATTCGCTGTCATCTTACACATACTTCCACTTTGGACCGGATTTTCTAAAGTTAATGTGATGACGCAACACATTGAAGAAGAAGAAAGCAGATTGATGTTACCGTATTTTCACGACCACAAGGCGCACCGTATTAAAAGGCGCAGTCTCAGTTACGGGGTCTATTTCTGTATTTAACACATAAATAAGGCGCACCGTATTATTGGCCGCAAGCATGGTAAAACATACGCTAGCTTAAAACATACGGTAGCATGCATGCACACTAAAACAATGTTTTTAAAAAGGCAGCAGGAGCAAAACTGAGTTCGGTTGTACTTTATTGAAGTATTTAACAATGTACTCACGTTATTTTTTGATCAATCCTCATCCACAAATCCATCAAAGTCCTCATCTTTTGTATCCGAAATGAACAGCTTGGCAAGTTCTCCATCAAACACACCAGGTTCCCTCTCGTCATTGTCGGAGTCAGTCTCGTTGCTGTGCGGCTCCTCAGAAATTATGCCGGCTTTTACGAAAGCTCGAACAACAGTGCAAGCAGACACGTTAGCCCAAGCATCCGCAATCCATTCACAAATTGTGGTGTAACTCGCCCGCCGCTGCCTCCTGGTCTTAGTAAAGCCGTGTTTGCCATCTGTCAACCTTGGCTCCCACGCCGCTCGCAACTTCACTTTGAACGCCCTGTTTACACGGATGTCCAGCGTGGAGTTCCTTCGTCAAGCCTCCCGGAATGATGGCAAACTCCGAGTTATTGCGCTCAGTCGAATGGTGACTGTGGAGACGCTACTCCCGGTTGTTCTTTGCTCATTAATCCATTGCTCGAGTTGGTCTTCCAACTCGGGCTACCTTGCCTTGTTCCACGGAAACTCAGCTTCGTCTTCTTGACTTGGCGAAGCTCGTTTTCCTGCTTTGTGAAAATACGGTACTTTGTTTTTATTAAGTTTAGACAACCTTGGATTATGGAAAGTAATGTTTTAAGCAGATGACTGACAAAGATATATGGCACTGGGTCATGAAACTTCTTAGCCAATGTTGCTAAACAGTGTAAAAATCTCCTAGCCATACTTATTTGTAGTTAGCCACAACATCACGTTTATGTCTAAACCTTTAGCTACACTTAGCCAGTCCTCGTCACTGGGTACTAAGTCATAACAATGTGGGCCCAATTAAAACTACCTTGTCATCAATCAGGAGAAGGGCTGAACAATTTGGGAACATACTCTTAATTGCAAGGGTTTTTTTGTTTGTTTCTTTCTTTTAAACAAATACTGCTATTGTGATTTTTCAAGAGGAAGTTTATCTTCAGCATTACTCACTAAACAAGAAATACATTTGATAGTATGACCAACACAACATTGGATATAGCCAACATATAAACAACTCTTTCCTGTAGGGCAGGCCTAAATGTTATGATGAATTGATATGACGAACAAATCTTTATCTTACTATTGAATCAAAAAAGAAAAATCTTCCATCACAGTATAATTGACATACTGATTTAACTTCATGCCTTGTAAAAATGTAATACTGTATAATGATGCTCTTGTCAGGAGCAGTAGCACTGCTGTCAGTGTCAGCCGAGTATAGAGATAAAATGGAGTGATACTTTTCATCACCAAGATGTGCGTACAAAAGCAGTTCAAATGGTAAACTATATTAAATTTTAATTAATGTTCTTATGAATGAAAGTAAACATTTTTAGATGATTCACTTATTTGATCATCCTCAAGAAGGATCTTAAAGATTTTACATAGAATTTTCTCAAATTCACACTTTTTAGCTGAAGATAAATAATATTCTAAATCTTTGTTGGTAAATATTAGTAGGCTTGCTTTAGCTGTCAGATAATTGCAGACGTGGGTAGAGTAGCCAAATTGTACTCAAGTAAGGGTACTGTTACTTTAGAATAATATGACTCAAATAAAAGTAAAAAGTAGTCATCCAAATATTTACTTGAGTAAGAGTAACTTCTGATTTTTTTTTTTAACCAGAGCATGAACATTATATATATATATATATATATATATACTGGGTGATTGGAAAGTAACTCCCTAGTTTTAAGTACTTGTGATTTATTTCTGAACTATAATTCTTACAAGAAATGAACATGAGAAGAAAGTGTATTGCATGGAGTTTTATTTAAAATTTGATATGGGCGCCAGAAATAGCCACCAGTTTCTCAAGCCGCCTGGGAACCGCATTAACTGATTTCACAAGGAACTCTTGTGCGATGGAAGACATATCTTCTCGTATTCTCCCTTCAAGTTCTTCCAAAGTCGTTGGTTTGGTAGAATAGACTTGCTCCTTTAATCATGGAACATACACAGAAAAATAGAGAAAAATATTATACATATGAATACATTTTAAGTATTTTAAAATAGGGAGTTACTTTTCAATCACCCTGTATATCGGGGTTGACACACACCTGCCACCATTTAAATTTTTAACTGCCCAAAAACCAACAACACATGCATTGGGCCCGACAGAAACATTATTTGCTTCATTCACTTAAATGACTTCATGAAGCCTGCTGACCAGGCTTCGTGATTGTGTGTGCACGTGTGCGACACCATAGGATAGGGGTAATGTGGCCATATGCACTGCCAAAACAACAATAGAAACATCTGCAACTTACCGCAAGGTGTTTTCTCAAGTTAGAAGTGGGCTGAAATGTCCAAGTTTGGGCAGTCACAATTTAAGAGCTGCATTTTTTTTTTGGAGTCTGTAAAGTAAACACACTCACGCAGCAGTTTCCCCCAAAAATGAGTCATTTTGATTGGTTCGCAAAGGCTGCGTGCATGGTCATGTGACTGCCTTGTGTCATCTGATTGGTGAATTGGAGTCAAATGACATTAGTGAGCACGTTGGATTGGCGCAACGGGCGCCCTATGCAGAAGTTGAAGATGGAGTCTAAAAATAGACGCGCACACGCAAAGAATGGATAAATAAAAGTAATAAACAACATCATCAATCATTGTAACGGAGAAAAAGTATCGATCCTTCACATAAATACTCAAGTAGAAGTAAAAAGTATGGTGCATTTAAAGTACTCTGACAAGTACAGTACTTGAGTAAATGTAACGGAGTAAATGTAGCGCGTTGCTACCCACCTCTGGATAATTGTAACAGATTTCAAAAGCAGGACAAAGTGGTCTAAATTACATAAAGTGGGGGTGGGGGCGTGACTATGTTTGCCTTGGGCCCCCAAATGACTAGCTATTTACACCCTGCTTCGAGCCAGCGCCGCCCCTGTTTTGCATGACAACCAAAGTGAGATTAGTGGCTCATGAATTGATGAAGAAGGCAGCTAGTTGACACACTGACCATTTACACTTCAAACGTACGTCACGTTAATAAATATCCAGGCTTCAATTCGGCGCCAAGCGGCATCGGGTCTTGTCTTCCCTGACGCGCCGCTCCCCACAACCGGGAAAGCCCGTGAGCCTGACTGCTTAGCCAGCAGCGGCTGGACGTTGGATTGAAGCATTTTACGAAGCGGGGGGAAAACTAAACCACGAACATTGTTCACACATGGCAGAATGAGCACGCTCACGTTAACTTTTATCAGGAAGGGTTTTTGAGTTTTGAGTTTTGATTTGCCAGCATGGCAAACAGGCAATATTCGCTTTGCCCCATCTGTTTCATTTAGCCATTAGCGAGGTGGGGAATAGGCAACGCAAACCCTGTTTTCTGGTAAACCGAGACTGACTGAGGTGTCCAGGTCAGAATTGTGTGGCTACTCCACTTAAAAACTCGGATTTATTTAGAGTTTAAAGGTAAAAGCATTGCTTTGATGACATTGCGAGCTTTTTGGAAACATTTAATTTTTTTTTTTTTTTTTTTATTCTGCACTGGTCTAAAGACAAGCCAGGAAACACGCAGGCACAGTGATAATTGATATCATGAATATACAACAAAAGGTAAACTTTGAAAATGTCATTCAAAGTGACCTTAAAATCTCATCTACCATGCAGAAACAATCATCTACTGACAAGTGACTGAGAAATAGAGGGTGATATACTGTACAAGGTTGATGAGGAGATAGTGATCAGGCTGACAAATTGAGATGAATGAATAGCAATCTGGAGGGAACTGGAAAGTCAGCGGGGAGCACCACACCCACAGCATATAGTACACCCACATAACAGATGGTGAGGAGACTAAGACATTTGGCTTTGACTGGGCAGCATCACGACCATTGTTCACCAGGCAATACAGTTTAGTACATAATATATATATTTTTTCATTTCTATTCTCAAAATGTAGAGTAGTGAAATAAAAAAATCCCAACTGCACGATTTTCAGCCTTCCATTGGGGATAGAATATAATAGAATAAAGATTTAAGGAAATCATAATTCTGTGCCACAGTGAAATTGGCAAAATAACGGTGGGTCACAACAGAGTGGATTAAAAACTTGGCCTCTAAACAGAGGCTAAAATGTCAAGGGTCTTTCCCTTGCTGAATTTATTGATTTACACTGTGTCTTGACTCAACATCAGCATCTGCCTTCTACACACTGAGGTGGAAATGCAAGTGCGAGCAAAACCAACAGTGACAAACCAAACTGGACAGAACCATCTGGGGAAAACTTAAAAGCAGTATTTTAAAACAGAGCAATTAATGACCTGTTGCTTTTGCAAATGAGCTAATGCAATAAAAGAGAGAATAAGTTATGTTTTTAGCAATCAAAGTCTTGATCAGTTGTGATCAAAAGACCACAGCAAGCGGCCTCCCAAACACTACAGCATTTTTAGAGATGAGATTGGGTGATATTGATGTCATCCGACAGCCAAGAAAACAAAGGGTTTATAGGTTAAACATTAAATAATTAACATTCACAAAGAATATTAAAGAGGGCACTGTAATGAAGGGGTTAAGAATTCTGATGGTCGAGTGTCATCAAAGATCTGACTGAAGGATAAAGTACAGCCCAAAACCAAAGACAACGGTACCATGGTGAAGTAAATGTAAACAACCCCCACAACTTATTGCTTTGTCTATCATTGGGTCACATGATTCATACTACAACCCCAATTGCAATGAAGTTGGGACATTGTGTTAAACATAAATAAAAACAAAATACAATGATTTGCAAATCATATTCAACCTATATTTAATTTAATACACTACAAAGACAAGATATTTAATGTTCGAACTGATAAAGTTGAGGAGGAGTGTACAAACCCGTATTGTATTCTGCATCCTGATTGACTACGGTACTGTAGACCAATTTGAATCCATCTCTTCCGTGCCATGTCTCCTGTACAGCACAGAATGCGCTCGGCCCTGCTAAATTTAAATTAGTGTTCAATTGCTAGTAGTGTGACTCTAAAGTGCCTCCTGTTTGCAAGTTTTCTCCCCGACAAAACCAACGTCGATGAAACATGCTGCACCGACAAGGGCACCTGCGGTCGCACCCAAAAGGCAAAGGAAGGTGCTACCGCAGAAAAAGTGAGACTTCTGGACATGATAAAGGAATGTAGAAGTTACGCGGCTGTAGGGCGCCATTTCTTAATCAATGAATCTTTGGTGCATTACATTAAAAAGGAGGAAAGTAACATAAGGATGACAGCAGAAATTAGTTTTAATAAGCAAGGAAAAAGGGTAGTTACTATCTGCAACAAGACCATCGTAAGGATGGAATCAGCTTTATCGTTGTGGATTAGAGACTGCAGAAAAAAGAACATTTCGCTGGATACAAACGTTATCCGCACTAAAGCTAAAAAGCTTTATGAAAGCTTTGCTGACAGCGAGGAGGAGAATGCTGCGGAGCCCAGGCCACCGACGAGTGCTGCTGCTCAGCCAGTAGACCCAGTAAGCTCATTTAATGCCAGCAAGGGCTGGTTTGACAAATTTCAGAAACGCTTTGGACTTAAAAGTGTTTGTCTGCACAGAGAGGTCGCCTCTGCGGATACCGCTGGAGCTGCGCAAGAATGGGCCCCTGTGAGTTTCGTTTGTTACAGTTCTCAAATATAATCAAAGGTGGAATGTCTGTTTATAAGAATCTTCTCGCGCAGAAGAAAAAAGAGCGGTAACAACTCCCTGTAACTATGTTCTTCTCTCGGAAAAATACAGTGGAAAAGGACGCTACAGCGGTGCGGCGTCAGGACGAAGAGGGACGGTCAGAGGAAGCGTGAAATACGCACGAGTCACAATTAATAATTTCTTATGTTTCCAACCTCATACGTTGTTCATTAAAATTTAATTTGGTATTTCTAAAAATTGTCATCATTATTTGTCAGAAAATGTTTGGGCCTTAAAACAGTTTTTGACCTTTGTTTCTTGATACAATAATATTAACAATAATAATAATAAGTACAACAACAACAATAATAATAATATTAATAATGTACTTATTTTTCTTACGACGGTTTTAACTTTAAATGTGAGAAAATGTTAATGGTGAGGTTTACAGCCTTAAAACACAGAGTATAATAATTGTAAAAAATAAAGTTTCCTACTTCCCGGATTTAACTATCACTACCATTTGCTATCCACTGCAGGATGAAAGCCTCTTCTTCACGTTTCCAACTACTGCGATACTTTGCAATTTGTTGCTAGTGTATTCCGGTATGTTTAATGATTACAACTATCATGTGTAAAGGATACGTGTTGCAGCCATACAATTATTTGCTAAAAACAATAAAGTTTATCAGTTTGAACATTAAATATCTTGTCTCTGTTGTGTATTCAATTTAATATCGGTCGAACATGATTTGCAAATCATTGTATTCTGTTTTTATTTATGTTTAACACAACGTCCCAACTTCATTGGAATTGGGTTTGTATATTGATTGTAGAATGTTGATATAGGTCGGCTCTATCCCTTGATTTAGTAGCGCCTGCACTATCGAAGTGGTGGTGAATGAGTCAAATGCTTTTTCATAGTTGATGAAGGCTACACACAGAGGCATTTCGTACTCATTGTGTCGTTCGATTATTTGTTGAACTGTCTGTATGTGGGCCATAGTATTAAAACCGCTACGAAAACCCGCTTGTTCTATCGGCCGCGCTTCACTGAGTTTGATTCCAATTCGTTTGTCCAATATCTTTGCAAAGACTAAAAATCATTGAGCGCAGGCTTACTGGGTGATTATTTTTTAGGTCCATTTTATCGCCTTTTTTAATGGGACAGGACTCTAGTTGCAACTAATTTGGTCGCATATGCGCCCTAATTTTTTAATGGTGCGGCAAAAAAAACAACCAAAAAAACAGAGGGTGCGACCAGGTGCCCAGTCATTTGAGGAACAAACACAATTCCGCGACTTGAAAGCACACACGTGAAACCCATCGTGGTCTCTAAACCAATCAGAGATAGTGAAGGGCGGGGACCATTTGTCCAATTGGCCGTGTGCATCTGTTTGTGAAATGCGGGCGGTCTCGTACACAAAGCTAAGTTTTCTGACGGCGAGCCATTAGCTGCACAGTTACAGAAAATTGAGGGGCATTCTTGGAATTAGTTCCATAGCCTAACGCCACTGCGATGTGGGAATATTTCGGATTCAAGCCAGATGAATGCGGCCATCCCGCTACCACCAACAAGCTGGTATGTCGAGTTTGTATGAAGTAGCAACAAAGTCAACACAACTTAAAACCTCAAAGTGACAAAATCCTTTTTCAACACAATCACCCCACCCAATTATCTTCAGCCCGGTACAAAAAACACGGTGGGACATTTCCCGTGAGCTTGCAATTATGGAACCTTTTGCCCAACAATGCAAATACAAACGTGACATCCTATATGGTGCACATGTGCGCACATTATATACAGTATAGCGTACTCACTATCGTAAATGATGTAGCCATTGTGTCACGTTTGTGCAGGTTGGAGTCAAAACTTGGAGGACCCAAGTACAGGAAAGCAGGGAGGCGAGGCAGGAGTGCAGGAATTACAAAAAAATGCTTTTACAAAAACAGGGAACCAAGGCACATGGAAAAATCTATATGAACAAAGTCCCAAAACTAGTGATGTTACGAGATGTACTGAGTCTTCGAGCCGTGTGTCGAGTGCATATCAAGGCTTGTTTCATTTAGGCGCGGACCCGGAAGTGATGACGCCCGAAGCCTCACTGCCCGGCTGTACCACACGACCAATTCGGGAAGCGAGGTTTGACAGCAATCTAAACCCCTCATGCAGGCTCTATTTAAAATGTGTGTGTGTGTGTTTTATATAGCGTTGCGGTGAGCTCAGTTTGGATAAAGACTGTGTAGTTTGTATAGGCTCATAGAGTTTGGAGAGTGTTGACAGCAGAGTTTGGACATAGCTTGGACAGTAGAGATAGCAAGTGATTCCATTTACGTCACTCCTTGGAATCCTTGGAAAGAGGCTCCTGCCCGCTAACCTGGCACCCTGGTCTAATAGCCCACTCTCAACCTCAAGCACTCGACTCTCAACCTGAGGTATGGTGGTCGCCTGAGTTTTAACCCCAAGCAGGACCGCACCGCATAAGGAAATATCATTGAGGCTTATCAATTGACTTTGCTTATCAAAAACTGCCTTTTCCACCGTTTCTTATTTTATTCATGGGGAAAGTATTTATTGTGTTCACAGAAAGCAAGGTCAAATAAAACCTCAGTGGGAGAGGAGAATTTACTGCACCCCAATTTAAAAATCTTGTTCTTGAATGAATCACTTAACACAAAAATGATGATAAACTGCTATTTCTAAATAAGCACTTTCAAAATGGTCTGCCCTCTTTAGCCCATGCTATTTACCCAAAGTGACAACCTGCCATACCAGCGATGAGGAACATTTTAAGTACACAGAATAATTTCAAAAATAATATATTTGACACTTTATGTTGGGAAATTACTTGGTCAAACATTGTTTTGTAACACATAATCATTGACAAGAGCCAAAAAGACGCAAAAATGCAATGGAGCGCATACTGTACGTGGTAAAGATTCAGCTTGCTGTGATTATGCACATGGCCAGCAGGTGATTTGGTGTGCAATGAAGCATCAAGAAATGAATCATTACTCCAACCAATGGCTGAATTGTTACAATGCTTCATGAAGCTTCATCTCCCCATCACTACCCAAAACCAATAAAAGTAATTAACAAAGAAACACTTGAGTAAACCCAAAACAGGAAGCAATACATTAATAGTGCTATAACTTAGTGAAACAACGGACAACATCGACAATGAACCGACAAGCATTGAAAGAAACCAGGGAACTAAATACAAACAAATTGACGAGAAAACGAGGAACACCTGGACAAGACACGAGTAGCTTGATGGAGCTGATTGGTTGACGAGAACAGGTGGACACAATAACTAAATGAGCACAAGATATGAACAACATGGGACACAGGAAAGCATGAAACAGAACTAAACAATCTAAACTAAATCACAGACCATGACACATTGAACATGTTGACAACGCAGCTTTAAAGAAAATGTGCAGGCCTTTGAAAAATAGTACAAATCTTAAATCAAAACAGGTTGCTTTGATCTACTTGTTTTGTTATTAATGTTGCTACTTGGCAATTTTTCTTTACCAAGTCGAAACTTGATTGGCAGTATATTGCCTGTTAAGGCATTAATGACTCTACGCCAAATGTTTAATAATTTGTTTAAGTGCAATTTTTGTGAACAGAGCCTGAGTCCGTTTTATTTCTATTTTTTATCCAAGTATTTTATTTATTGTTCTAAATCACAAAGTCAATGTTCATTATTTTTAGAATTAGAATTAAAAGTGAATTGTTCTTAAAAATGATGTACTTGCATTATTATACTCTAATATCATTATATTAGGTTAATAAAAAACAATGAAACTATCGTTTGTCATGATAGTTTTTGGGAAAATAGATCATATTAAAAAACATTGCTGTTGTGACAGGCCTAAACACATAATATATATAGAGATAGAAAGAGCAATGGATAACATAAAACTATTGTACAAATAGTATAAAAAAATAGGGTAACAACTATAATAAAAAATTTGTAATATAGAGGGACTGTGAAGCAAGAACCGTGATACGGAGGAATACCGTGTCTGTATTCCGTGATGATAAGTTGCAGGGACTCATTGTTTCCATGACATGTGCATCCTGGGACTCACATAGTCTCAAGTGTAAAATTATCTATCCTCATGCAGTGTGTTTCATATTATGAGTCCTTAGTACACTGTATAAAGCCGGTACCCGCATTCCCTCATCTGTCTCCATCCTGCACAATGGCAGCAAGGTGACTTTAACTTCAAACAAGCTATTAAAAACTAGTCATTGATATCCAGCTTCTCTTACATAAATCTGAATCGAGAGACAATATGCCTGTTTTCTCTTCCTGTGAGAGTGGAATACGATTTTTTTGGATTTCCTCCTTGATGCTCTCTCTTCCGCTTGCTCTTCATCACGACTTCTATCTCTGGCAACTGTGAAAGCTGCACTGTCAGATATAGACTCGGGGTCACTGGAGGCTTCAGGCAAACTCGACTGCAGAAATACAGAAAGTCTGGAAAAAGCATCCACACAATGCCTAGTGGCCAAACCTATTTAACCATTGTTACCCTGGCACCCTCATTTTCCTATTGTCACCATGTTGCAACCCACTTTGTTTTTTTAGAAGAAAAACGAAAATGTTCAGAAATAGCCTTTGTAAACAGTATATAATATTTTTAAACATACTGTACTGCTATCCTTAAATGTTAAAAGTGCATTTTAGAGCACATTATTAAAAAACGGCGTCACACTGCCTCACAGTTCGGAGGACCGGGGTTCAAATCCCCACCTGTGTGGAGTTTGGATGTTCTCCCCGTGCCTGCGTGGGTTTTCTCTGGGCACTCCGGTTTCCTCCCACACCCCAAAAACATGAATGGTAGGTTGAATGGTAGGTGAATGTGTGCGTGAATGGTTGTTTGTTTATGTGCCCTGCGATTGGCTGGTGACCAGTTCAGGGTGTACCCCGCCTCTCGCCCGAAGAAGGCTGGGATGGGCTCCAGCACGCCCGCGACCCTTGTGAGGATAAAGCGGTGCAGAAAATGGATGGATGGATGGAGTTTCGTTCCTTCAGTGGCGATCTGGATTTATACGTATGTTGCAACGTGCCATATTGTATCACTTACCTATGGTAATGCAGTAGTGAAGTCATAATCACAGTTTTGTATACAGTAAAAACAATACAAATGAAAAAACGGTATCGCGGTAACTGATCGTCCCCTCGTGTATTCTTATGCAAAAATGGGATAGACATAATGTACACATATAAAAAAAGTGGATGAATAACAATAATAATTATATCAGCATTATACATATCATTTTGAATAATGCATTTACACACTTAACTATTATCCATTAAAGAAACATTCGAAAGATTTTGGTAATTAACCAATGCTTTCAATTTTTCATTTAAATATTTGAAGCAAATGATAGCTCGTTTATCATGTGTGATTGCCCTAAAGAGGGACTTAATTAAACGGGGCAGCTTCTTTCACAGAAGTGGATCCTTCTCAAGCTTAGAAGATACTTTGAAGAGAGTGACCTTGTCAGCAGCATCACTGAATGACAAATGATGGACTCAGCGACATGCCAGGCCTGCAGGATTGCCTGAGCTCCATTCTGCGAGCTACTTAGAAATGGTGTGCGTGCCTTTGTTTTGCACACAGCTCAAAGTGCCTTGTGGAAAGTTTTAATGCGTGTCCCTTTATGTGTCCTGCCTGCAAGAGCGGAGCCTGATCAGGCCTTGACAATATCCTCTGTGACAGACCATCAGGATGAGTTTCACCCTCTTTTGACACCCCCCCTCATTACAACACTGCTGTTCTGTCTGGTATTTTTCTGGAAGGCCAAGATGTGGGAAGCTGTCCATAATATATAATTATTGTATCTTAGCAAAGGGAGTAAAACGAGAAATGCAAAAAGTGTAAGCACAATCACAGTGGCATATTTCTATATGTGTTTATAGGTTGCCTATTTGATTTACTCTGTTGGAAGTTATTGGTTGGAAACACTAATAAAATGATGACATTTGATGATAGAAATACAAATACCGACATTTTACAGAACACATTAATAATTCGTTAACTATAAGGTCTGCATTTGTTTGTTTTTTACTTAGTACGCTGGTTTTACTTGTATATATTTATTGTGACTGGGTGAATTTGAGAAACACTTAGCTTTTGTTTTGGGATTATAACTGATCTATGAATACACACCCGCCAAAGGAAAATTAGTATAATTATTATTCAGTTTATCATTAGGGCTGTCCATCCATCCATTTTCCGTGTGCTTATCTTCACTAGGGTCGCGGGCGTGCTGGTGCCTAACTCAGCTGACTCTCGGCGAGAGGCGGGGTACCCGCTGAACTAATATTATATATGGTATTATAAACTATAAAATTGTTATTAAGCATGAGTTAACACTTTAATTTTGACAGCACTATTCAAAATAGATACAGTACATTTAAGGAAAATGTGGATTAGGAACATTTGGAGTACCTGTTGTTAAGATTACAATTCAACCTTTTGCAATTTTGAATAACACTTTTCCTATCTGTATGGCTTATGCTTGTATACCGTATTATACAGAACAAAATAGACATTTTAATTGTCCAATTACCTCGGTTCTGCTGAGATAAGGTTAGTTGGCAATATCACTCTAGTGATCCATTCAAAGAATTAGAACATCTTCGGTGTAATCATAAATTGTACTGCACGGTGATAGAATTATTTCTTGTTATTATTTCCAAGAGAGAGTATCACACTGCTGGGACATGCACTGCAATTTCTCCCTTTGGTCTCTCAGAAGTAATTGCAGCTCTTATTTTCTGACTAGCTAGGCAGCCGCTGTAGATCACAGTGAAAACAATTAGTGAGGGAAGTCAAAGACAGGTGAGATCCAGCAATTTTGATGAATGGTGTTTTTTTCCATAGATAATGTATCTACCTATTCATTTACAGATGCTCATCAAATTAGAATATGGTTAAAAGAAAAAAGAAAAAAAAAGATTAATTTCAGTGGACTTGAGGAATGATTTATTGAATAACTTTAGATCTATAAATCTTCATGTGTGGCATCATTTTCATTCAGTATATTATATTTGATATTTAAAACTTGATTCAATATTAAGACTATTGGAAATTAAGGATAACTGTACAGTATATGAGTACTACAAGTGCATCTCAATAAATTTAAAAATTGTGTAAAAACCACTTAGTAGGGGAATTCAAAAAGTAAGACATACAGTGTATTGTACAAATTAAGGCAATACGTGGAAATATTTCTCTATTTTTTTCAGTTATGATTGTGGCTTACAGATCATAAAAACCTCAAATTCAGTATCTCAGAAAATATTAATATTTAAAAAAAAGCTCATATTGTAAAGTACTGGTGTCACACTCTAATCATCTAATTGCTTGAAACACTGCTAAGGCGTACTGAGCCTTTAAATCAGGGATCGGTCAAACATATGGCCCGCGGGCCAAAAATCCCATGCTCGGGGGCCCGCATGATGAATTTGAAAGAGAAAAAATACACAAGATATTGTGGTGGTGGGGTCTAACGATAATTTTGTGAATTGTTTTGTTCCTGTAAAAAAGTGGAATGGTAATGATTCCTAGATCTTCAAAAGTTGATTCAATTTTAAAGTGTAGTACTATATTTTTCAGTTTCAAATACCTGGTACTTTTGTGCCTTAAAGTACCATCATTGTGCTCAGTTATTATGCACACATTGTTGATGACAAACTGAAGCAAAATATTCTCAAGAAATCCGTGGTTGTTTTGTAAAATGATTTTTTTTTTAAATATTAACTGTAAAGGTTTTCCAAATGTATTGGATTTATTTTACATTCAAACAAAGGGAAAAACTTCCAAAAAAAAATAAGTCAACAGAGATGTTTACCACAAAACTTTAGAGCACTTTATGCTTCGGTCTGCTGAGAAGCTTTATGGCGATGCTGAGTTCATACACCAGCAGGATTTGGGACCGGACCTTACTGCCCAAACTACCAAAAGGTGGTTAATTAACCTTGGTATTACAGTGCTTCATTGGCCAGCATGCTCACCAGACCCGAACCATGTAAAAAAAAACTAAATTGCTAAAAGGATGAGAGACACCAAACCAAATAATGAAAATGAGCAGAAGGCTGCGATCAAAGCAACCTTGGCATAACACCTCCATGCCACACTGTATTGATGCTGTAAATCATGCACAAAAAGGTCCAACCAAGGATTGACTCCAAATGAATGTAGATACCTTTCCAAAGACCAACATATCTATATTAAAAATAATTTTGATTGGTTCTTATGTAATATAATTTTTTTAGATATTTTTTTTTCCATTGTATTTTGTAATAGTATACAGAATAGAAATGATGACACAAGAATAGATTTAAGATTAAATTAGATTTAAGGTTATTCAAGGAATCATTCCCTGATGGCTAAATTTAGAACTCGAGGACAACACTTTTGTCCATCCATCCATCCATTTTCTTGTACTCACTAGGATCACGGGTGAGCTGGAGCCTATCCAACGGACTTCGGGTGATAGGCAGGGTACACTATGAACTGGTGACCATTCAAGCGCATGGCACATTTAGACAACTATTCACGCTCACATTCTCACCCATATAGTCTTCAAACCTAACATGCATGTTTTTGGAATGTGGGAGAAAGCCGGTTTACCTGGAGAAAACCGATGCGAGCTTGGGGAAAATGTTTAGCTCTTCCCATGTGAAAGAACTGCTGCAATTCATGACCTCTAAACGATGTGTAGACGTCACTAACACTTTTGGAGGATACTGATACAATCTAAAACGCACTCATTTTATTGCCAACATCTGCCAAAGCAAAAATGTCCTTCCATGTCTGTCTTGTTTAGAATGTTTTTTATACAGATCAAAATTGGATTGGTTCTTCTTCGGTCTATGAGACACCCAAGCTCTGTGGAAATCGGGTATGTAGTTTTTGTGGAATCCTGACACAATGACAAGGAAAACAAACAAAAAAACAAAAAAAGCAAACGTGTGGTAGTGTGTTGTCTGCTTGGAAATGACAAACACTTCACACCACACACTTACCAATCTCTCCATCATCAGTCAAGAATCCTGCTGCAAACCTAATGTCTGACATAGTACTGAGCTGTTAGAGGCCACAGGGCATCCAGACTGCCACAATTTACAAAGAAGAGACTAGAAGAAGTGGCACGGTGGCCGACTGGTTAGAGCGTCAGCCTCACAGTTCTGAGGACCGGGGTTCACACATTCACACCTACGGGCAATTTTGAGTCTCCAATTAATGCATGTTTTTTGGGATGTGGGAGGAAACCAGAGTGCCCGGAGAAAACCCACTCAGGCACGGGGAGAACATGCAAACTCCACACAGGTGGGGCCGGGGATTGAACCCCGGTCCTCAGAACTGTGAGGCTGACGCTCTAACCAGTCGTCCACCGTGTCGCCTGGATGGAGACTAGTAGAGTAAAATTGTAAAATTACAATTGTGTAAATGCCACAAACCTGTTTCTAAGGTACATCCACATGTATAAATAAGCATTTGGAAAAAAAACAAAACAATCTATAAGTCATTTAGAATATTTTTATGGATAGGTTTATATACTACTTTTAAAAAAATCCTACATTAGGCGGCAAAAATACATGTTAATTGCTAAAGTTTGATATATTCTTGGATTAAGCATAGTCTAAAAATGAATATATGTTTGGGAGTTCTACTCACCTGAAGATAATATTTTAGAGGAATATCCATGTATTTTTACTTGAGGCGCTCAATGCAAAAAAAAAAAATCTATAATCTAAAAACACCTGCAACTTTTCTCGGACTGGGTCATCCATTTAAAGCAACTCATAAATCTGTAACAGAAACAGCGATTGCTTTTGAACATCATTAATCGTTTGTGGTCACAAAATCAATATCGTGCAAGCGCAAAAGCAGTGACTGAGCTGTATTTAACCATGACTGGCAATGAGTATTAAACCTGTGGGGTAAAGTATTTGTTTCATGTCAGAAAGTAAGCAAGTTATCTTTAGCAAATGAATTATTCATTAAGACTTATAGATTTTTTTTAAATTTTATTTTACTCAGTAAATTAGCTCATCTCTAACGACTTGAGTTTTAGAAGTTGAGTGTCACAGTTCGAGTCACACCGTGGACAGAAAAATGTCAGCTAGTTCTTTGAGAGAGGCCAGTTTGCTTCCTGACTCCTGAAGAGGTGCCCTTGAGCTCGAAGAAACAAACACACAAACACGTATCCTCTGTATAGTCAATCGTAAGGTACTTGTGGAGGTCATGAAATGGCAATAGCAATGGATTATGAGTGCCTGCGATGTGATTTGAGTGTATATTGAGAAGTATTGCTATTGCTGCAAAGCAATTTCTGACAGGTGCTGGAATAGGATGATGACAGTGAAAATACACTGACATTGAAATTTCATGAGGTCTTTTCTTCATAGTAGTCCAATTACTATGACTGCTCTGGCGGAGCACAATTGCACTGGGGATTGCTTTATTCATTTTCTGAAAAGGCCCAACTTAAGTGGTTTGCTAAGGCAACGATAAAAATATCAATAATAATCTCAACTTCACAAATATTAACAGTTCTAATACATATAAAGTAGAGTATAGGACTAGTCATGGAAAGTAGTAACCGATATAATTTAAAATGACTTTGCATATACAATTAAACACGGGAATTGGTGAAACAGCAGCATCTCGGATCATGTTCTGCTGTTACAAACCTCAGTTTTGACCTTCTAAAACGCAAATGTCAGAGCGACTGCCCGTTCTTTTGAGGTCTTTTGGAGTGCAAAGGGGTCCTCTGAGGGACTTGTAATGACCGCATAGGTATCAGCCACCTTAAATAACGCGCTCGCCACAGCTGACAGGAAGAGAACTATTAGACGAACACTTTAAAGGGCACTCTTTGAAAAACTTATGTGACCTGTGAAAGCAAATCATGAGTGTCACATTTCTATGATTCTTGCTCAAAAATATACCAAAATTTCAAATTCTCATATGTAATAAACAATAATGTTGAGATATTGCGTTTTTTTGTTATTGTTACCAAACCCCTTTTTACAGTAACTTGAACAATAGTTGAACAAACTGTTGTCATTGTCTTCTGATTTCAAAGCTAGTTATCCCTCCCTTTGTTGTGTATATGTAATAAAGTGATTAGGTGATTAAACATTTAAATGGTTTCACTGTCATAATGGCCCTCTGAGGGAAATTGTACTAAAATGGGGCCCTCGACAAAAATGAGTTTGAAACCCCTGGGTGCATATCTGTCTCACAGTTCAGAGGATGTGGGTTTGTATCTTAGCTCTGACCTTCCTGTTTGGGGTTTACATGTTCTTTTTGTGTTTGTGTGGATTTTCTCCGGTTTTCTCTCACATTCCAAAAACATGCATGTTAGGTTAATTGTGGACCTTAAATTGCCCTTAAGGGTGAATGTGATTGTGAATGGTTGCTTGTCTTTTGTCGATATGTGTCCTGCAATTGACTGGCGACCAGTTCAGGTTTTACCCCTCCTCTCACGCGAAGTCAGCTGAGATATGCTCCACCACACCCATGACCCTAATGAGGATGATGAGAAAACGGATAAATCATTATAATGTCATTATAACATCGTGACCCAGCCTTATCAGCAGGTTGAACTGCTTTGATGACAGGTTGGCAGCTTGAGGAAAACTGGTATCTGATAGCCTGGTAATCTTCTACAGATGGGCACTCAAATATCACCATATAGATGAGGAAGGTTACAAATTTATTTCACCATCATTGATGTTAAAAGTAGTGTTGATGTCATTTTGAGCTGCATACAGTACCGGTATGTGTGGCTATATGCCCAATGAGATTAAGGGTAGAGAGGCTCTTGAAGTCGTCCACAGCAGGCTGCATGCACTTCCTCTTGGCAGAAAGGTTGTGGGCAGGTGGGACAAAGTCTAGGTCCACCACATCATCTTCCTTGTCATCATTGCTGATGGCAGGGTGAGGTGTCACAAGCACAGTCCACCCCCTTTAAAAAAAAAAAACAAACAAAAACAGCTAAGCAGATAGCTTCTGAAAATTTGATTAGATTAAACTTTATTGTAAATAATCACAAATTATAAATAATTAACATTTAAACATGGGATGAACATAGTATAGCTATCTATAAGTATAGGTACAATCCCAATTCCAATGAAGTTGGGACGTTGTGTTAAACGTAAATAAAAACATAATACAATGATTTGCAAATCATGTTCAACCTATATTTAATTGAATGCACTACAAAGACAAAATATTTAATGTTCAAACTGATAAACTCCCTCAGACGGCACTGCATGAAAAACCGACATCAAAATGTAAAGGATATCACCACATGGGCTCAGGAACACTTCAGAAGACCAATGTCAGTAAATACAATTTTGGCGCTACATCCGTACGTGCAACTTGAAACTCTACCATGCAAAGCAAAAGCCATTTATCAACAACACCCAGAAACGCCGCCGGCTTCTCAGGGCCCGAGCTCATCTAAGATAGACTGATGAAATGTGGAAAAGTGTTCTGTGGTCCGACGAGTCCACATTTCAAATTGTTTTTGTAAATTGTGGACGTCGTGTCCTCCGGGCCAAAGAGGAAAAGAACCATCCGATCTGTTATGGACGCAAAGTTCAAAAGCCAGCATCTTTGATGTTATGGGGCTGTGTTAGTGCCAATGGCATGGGTAACTTACACATCTGTGAAGGCACCAGTAATGCTGAAAGGTACATACAGGTTTTGGAGAAACATATGCTGCCATCCAAGCAATGTCTTTTTCATAGACCCCCCTGCTTATTTCAGCAAGACAATGCCAAACCACATTTTGCATGTGTTACAACAGCGTGGCTTCGTAGTAAAAGAGTGCGGGTACTAGACTGGCCTGCCTGCAGTCCAGACCTGTCTCACATTGAAAATGTGTGCCGCATTATGAAGCGTAAAATATGACAACGGAGACCCCGGACTGTTGAACAGCTAAAGCTGTACATCAAGCAAGAATGGGAAAGAATTCCACCAACAAATCTTCAACAATTAGTGTCCTCAGTTCCCAAACTTTTATTGAATGTTGTTAAAAGAAAAGGTGATGAAACACAGTGGTAAACATGACCCTGTCCCAGTTAATGATTATTTGCTAAAAACAATAAAGTTAAAAAATTTCACTGTGTACTTTCTACTCTTAAGTAATTTTTTGGAGGACTACTTTTTACTTTTTCTTGAGTCACATTATTGTCAACAGTACTCTTACTTGAGTACAATGTTTGGCTACTCTACCCACCTCTGGAGTGGATATCCTCTATTGCTACTCTTATGTTTAAGCAACATTTTTGCTCATCAGATCACTGTCGTATTTTTTGTACTGGTCTTTTGTATTTTTGCATTGAGGTGCTGGCGGGTCGTGGTCCTGGTAACATCGGTGACAAGAGCTGATCTGCTAGTACATTAATTAGTAAACGTGCCTACAATTATCTAATTGTACAATTAGATAATCTCACAACATAGAATGAACTAACTTCAAATTCAGAAATGGCCAATAAAAACAGAAAAATACTGTACTTAATTTTTGCTGGAGGATGCATTTGGGATTAGCCTTTGAAGTGAAAAATGAAGTGAAACAGACAATGATATTAGTAAATTATATTCCAGAATGAGTGCTTAAAGAGGAGGATGCTATTCATGTGGCACAGCTTGAAGCAGGCATGAGGTGCAGGTGGAGATGGGCCTGGCTCAAAATGGAGGCCCAAACAAAAAAGCAAAGAAATGAGGCAAATTTAATTCGAATCTTAAATTTGTACATCAACATGTACTTGAGCGGTGTAAATAAGTTTTTCTGTTATATATATATTTTTTCTTTCCTTATTGTACTCTTCAGAGTCTTCCAGATTGCTTAATATATGTTAAAAATAAAAAAAATTCTCTGCAATCCTACAATGTTTTTTTGGTCACCTTTTTCATGCCTTTGGTGTTTGCATGTCTGCATATTAGTCATCTGCATTTTTTTCAGTTCAACACAAACTGTATTCTACCATAAAATATAGGGCTGGCATGATATATTGTTTGAGCATCGTTATCACGATCTACGTGTGTGCAATAGTTACATCATAGTGTCCTGAGATGTTGGTGTGCTGCATTGTTATGCAGTGAATTTTCAAGTGAGCTAAATTAAAGGAACAGACATTATTAAATTAACTTAAAGTGAATAACATTTCATATTTGGTGGCATAACCCTTACTTGCAATAACTGCATCAAGCCTGCGACCCATTGACTTCACCAGACTGTTGCATTCTTTACTTAAAATGCTTTTCCAGGCCTTTACTGCAGCCTCTTTCAGTTCTTGTTTTTTTCTGGGGTTTTCTCCCTTCAGTCTCCTCTTCAGGAGTTAAAATGCATTCTCTATTGGGTTAAGATCCAGTGATTGACTTGGCCAGTCTAAGAACTTCTACTTTTTCTCCCTAATGAAGTCCTTTGTTGTGTTGGCAGTGTGATTTGGGTCATTGTCTTGTTGCATGATGAAGCTTATTCCGATTACTTTGGATGCATTTTTCTGTAAATTGCCAGACAAAATGGTTTTGTAGACTTCAGAGTTCATTCTGCTGCTACCATCACGAGTTACATCATCAATAAAGACTAGTGAGCCCGTTCTAGAAGCAACCATGCAAGCCCAAGCCATGACATTACCTCCACCATGCTTCACATATGAGCTTGTGTATTTTGGATCATAAGCACATCCTTTCTTTCTCCATACTTTTGGCCTTTCCATCACTTTGGTCGAGGTGAATCTTGGTCTCCTCAGTCCATAAAACTTTGTTCCAAAACCTTTGTGGCTCATCTCTGTACTTCTTTGCAAAATCCAATCTGGCCTTCCGATTCTTTTTGCTGATGAGTGGTTTGCATCTTGTGGTATGGCCTGTATATTCCTGTATATTTTGAGCTCTCTCTCTCTCTCTTTTTTTTTTTTATTCTATTGCACTGTTGAATACAGTGACTGTGCTACCTCCATTCATCCATTTTTTTTTATTCTATTGCACTGTTGAATACAGTGACTGTGCTACCTCCATCCATCCATTTTCAACACCGCATATCATGGTTAGGGTCGCGGGACGCTGGAGCCTATCCCAGCTGACTTCGGGCGAAAGGCGAACTACACCCTGAACTGGGCGCCAGTCAGTCGCAGGGCACATATAGACACGGACAACCATTCGCACTCACTTTCACACCGTCACTGAGTGGGAACTGAACCCACGCTGACCGCACCAAAGTCAGGCGAGTGTACCACTACACCATCTGTGACTTCTGTGCTACCTGAGCTGACCTAATATTCCTCTCCATGTGGGCAGACACATGCATGCCATGTGTCTCCCTGCATGTATGTTTGCCTCTCACTGAAAATAGACTAACTGGAGCATCCATTGTTTCTCATTGACTACTTGATGCAGTGACCTGCACGTCACTGCACATAAACCACCGAACCCTGTCACATCTATGTGTACACCCAGGCCAGGTCATGGAAGTTAAATTCAAAATAGCACTTGATTGTTACTCTAAACTCAGTATAATACCAAATTAAGGATGTTTTTGAAAATATATTTGAGGTGTCATCACTCTTAAATAGCAAAACAAAAACTAAGTAGTGTATTTTAAGAAAATATTTTAATATCTGCAAGTATTTCATTGAAAATATGAAAATAAATGTGTTGCACTTCTCCATAGAGAAAGAGAATGATGTGCATGAAGGATTAAATTGAGACTGGATTAATGATGTCAAATGATGCCCATTCTTAGCGTGTTCTGAAATTATAATCTCTAGTTGGTTTTTATTTTTTCCCAGTAAAGTAAGGCACAACATGCTTGATTTGAACATTTTAATCATTTTGAAAATTCTTCATTAGACAGACATGCAAACACCAAAGGCATGAAAAAGATGACAAAAAAAGAAAACATTGTGGGGGGGGGGGGGTCTTGGGGGATCCCCTGGGCCCCGCAGAGAATTTTTGGGATTTTAACATAAATTAAGCAACCTGGAAGACTCTGAAGAGTACAATAAGGCAAAATCAAAAAAAATTCTTCACGCAGAAAAAACATTTATTTACACCGCTCAAGTACATCTTGATGTACAAATTTAATATTACAGTTTTTTTTGTTTTTGTTTTTTGCCTCCAAATTGAGCCAGGCCCATCTCCACCTCCACCTGATGCATGCTGCAAGCTTTGCCATATGAATAGCATCCTCCTCTTTAAGCACTCACATTCTAGAAAATAATTGATTCATTTTTCACAATTAGCATATTCAAAGTCTAATCTCACATGCATCCTCCAGGAAAATATTAATTACAATATTTTTCTGTTTTTATTGGCCATTTCTGAATTTGAAGTTAGTTCATTCTGTGTTGTGACATAATCCCTAACATCGCTGCTTCGCTCAAAACATTTAACACGAACATCCGTAAACTAATTAGTTAATTGTAGGCGCGTTTCCTAATTAATACAAGATGTACTAGTGGATCAACTTGTGTGTCGCCGATGTTACGTGTGCTTCGCGATTCCGTTGGGACCGCAACCAGGGACACGACCCGCAGCACCTCAACGCGAAAATACAAAAGACCAGTGCAACAAATACGACACTGCCTGATCTGATGAGCAAATATGTTGGTTAAACGTAAGAGTAGCAATAGAGGATGTCCGCTCGAGAGGTGGGTACATTGTCTTCAAGTAAGAGTACTGTTCTTCTTCTTCTTTTCCTCTCGGCTTCTCCCTTTAGGGGTCGCCACAGCGCGACATCCTTTTCCATGTAAGCCTATGTCCTGCATCCTCCTCTTGAACACCAACTGCTCTCAGGTCTTCCGTCACGACAACCATCAACCTTCTCTTTGGTCCTCTTCTAGCTCTCTTGCCTGGTATGATGATATGCTAACTGAAAAAGCGAAACTGAAGACGTGTCCAGTAATTAAACATTGTAATGTGCTTTCAGGCCGACTATAGTTTCAGTACATCACCACTTAGATTTTTTTAGAACATTGTTCAAATTTCTTTATCATGTATACAGTTCTTCCTATATAACTACAAGGGCTGTTCACAAATCAGTGGTGACCCGAATTGGCATTCGAGTTCGCTGGGGAAATGAAAGCCGGATAAGAGTTTTATGCTTAGAATCACAACGGATCAAAGAATAAAAACCACTTACTTTATTCTGACAAGAGCTGCAACTGCCGCCATGTTGCATTTACTTCAGAAATACAAATTATGTCATAATTTGTTTAGCCCAAGTTTATTGTGAACGCCATTTGGACGTAGTGCGCATAGTTTCTGCGCATGTACAGTAGCAATAGGTCTCCATCGAGATCTCCACGGAAAGAGGGGTCCATTTCTCTGGTCTGAGGAGCTGCTCAGATTCATTCGACTGCGCAGAATGAATCAAAGAATCCAACAAAGCGCAGCAGTTGACAGCTAGGTAGCCAGCCGGCTAATTAGCCCTAGAAAGGAGGCAGCTGGTCCAAGGCAACGAGGATTTACGGCACCGACAGCCCCTACACAGCATGTTTACTCATAGTCATATTTTTTAAAACAAGGCCACGCATCATGAGAGCCCATACTTATAACGAACAGGCTATGTGTTAGGGCTACTTATCTTTTGCATATTGTCACACATCTGCCTACTTTACATGCAACAGCTGGAATGAATTTTAATCACAGCATACTTCAAAATCCTTTTAGGCAAAGACGGACTCACTTGTCAAACCACTCCAGTGAAATGTTCATTAATGAGAAATAGTTCAATCAAGTTATTTAAATTTCAAATGATTAAATCTAATGTCATAATACCCCTATGAATGCTTAAAGTGCTAAATGTTATGACACAGTATGAAGGTCAGCGCAGTTAAAGAAATATACAGCCATATTTTTTCACGATGCGATGGTATTAATTTTAACTGGACCCAGAAGCAGGCAGAGGATGAAGACGTTTGCATTGTGAAGGGAGTCAGAGGTGAGTCCTGTGGTGGTCGCCAGTCAGTCACAGAGCACATATAGACACGGACAACCATTCGCACTCACTTTCACACTGTCACTGAACCCACGCTGACCGCACCAAAGTCAGGCGAGTGTACCACTACACCATCTGTGACTTATGTGCTACCTGAGCTGACCTAATATTCCTCTCCATGTGGGCAGACACATGCATGCCATGTGTCTCCCTGCATGTATGTTTGCCTCTCACTGAAAATAGACTAACTGGAGCATCCATTGTTTCTCATTGACTACTTGATGCAGTGACCTGCACGTCACTGCACATAAACCACCGAACCCTGTCACATCTATGTGTACACCCAGGCCAGGTCATGGAAGTTAAATTCAAAATAGCACTTGATTGTTACTCTAAACTCAGTACAATACCAAATTAAGGATGTTTTTGAAAATATATTTGAGGTGTCATCACTCTTAAATAGCAAAACAAAAACTAAGTAGTGTATTTTAAGAAAATATTTTAATATCTGCAAGTATTTCATTGAAAATATGAAAATAAATGTGTTGCACTTCTCCATAGAGAAAGAGAATGATGTGCATGAAGGATTAAATTGAGACTGGATTAATGATGTCAAATGATGCCCATTCTTAGCGTGTTCTGAAATTATAATCTCTAGTTGGCTCTTATTTTTTCCCAGTAAAGTAAGGCACCACATGCTTGATTTGAACATTTTAATCATTTTGAAAATTCTTCATTAGACAGACATGCAAACACCAAAGGCATGAAAAAGATGACAAAAAAAGAAAACATTGTGGGGGGGGGGGGGGGGGGGGTCTTGGGCGATCCCCTGGGCCCCGCAGAGAATTTTTTGTATTTTAACATAAATTAAGCAACCTGGAAGACTCTGAAGAGTACAATAAGGCAAAATCAAAAAAATTTCTTCACGCAGAAAAAACATTTATTTACGCCGCTCAAGTACATGTTGATGTACAAATTTAATATTACAGTTTTTTTTTATTACAGAAGCAGGCAGAGGATGAAGACGTTTGCATTGTGAAGGGAGTCGGAGGTGAGTCCTGTGGTGGAAGAGGTCAGCAAGGTGAGGAACACGGAAGGAGCACTGAGGACAAAAGAACATGGAGATCAGAAATATTGCGAGGACTGGCGTAGCTTACGTGTAAGTAGAGAGCTGGTGTACCACGGGTGAACGTGAATACTCTGGCAGTCGCGTCTTGGATCGGGCAGGCTTAAATGCAGGTGATGATGAAGGCTGATTGACAACAGCTGCGCGGCCGAGTTAGTGCTGATTACTGGGAAGAGAGAGAGGGCGAGAGGGGCCCCGCCTGTGTGGAGTTTGCATGTTGTCCCCGTGCCTGGGTGGGTTTTCTCCAGGCACTCCGGTTTCCTCCCACATCCCAAAAACATGCGTGGTAGGTTGATTGACGACTCTAAATTGGCCGTAGGTGTGAATGTAAGTACGAATGGTTGTTTGTTTCTGTGTGCCCTGCGATTGGCTGGCGACCGGTTCAGGGTGTACCCCGCCTCCCACCCGAAGATACCTGGGATAGGCTCCAGCAGCCAGCGACCCTAGTGAGGATAAGCAGTAAACAAAATGGAGGGATGGATGGATCTACTACAGTAATTTCTGGATGACTTGGACGCCTTAGTTCCAAGTCTCTTTGAGGTGTACAAAGCAACCTCCGCAACAGGCAGGAGGGTGACTCTGAGCATTGTTCTCCATTGACTTCAAACGGCAAATATGTACCTTATAGAAACAAACTTTTACCATCAATCAGGATTAAAGTTTAGTTGTCCCATTCACCTGCTCGTTTGTTTCTGTAGGCCACAAACCAGAACAGAAGAACATCTGGCCCGCTTCGTCTTCCACAATACCTTTCAGAGGATTCCTCCAACATAATTGCATAACATAACAACATAATTGCATAACAACATAAACATAATCGGAAGTTGTAACTGCATACAACTCTGTCCGTGCTCCTCACGAGTAAAATAACCAGTCTCTTGTCTTCCTTCCTTGTTTATTGTTTATTAAATGTTTTTGGTTGTTTGAACCTGACAATAATTGGGATGTTTAATGTAAGACACTTTTTTTTTTTTTTAAACACACATTTCATACTCCCCTAATTTGTTTAAAGTTTAAATGTGCGGTATTATCATGGCAAAAGCTCACTTAATTTTACAGAAATTCGGGAAACAAATTATGTATTTCTTTTATAAGTAGGAGGCTTAGGTAGCAGTAGCATAACATGATACAGTAATAACATTAATATATGGAGAAACTCAAAGTAATAGCCTATTTCTCTCAATCCTTAACTTAAAACGGCTGTATTTGGGACAGGTTTTTCTGGGAGAGGAGGGAATTTCTTTCTACAACCTGACATAGGTCAAATAGTCCCCCCACACAGTAACAGCTCATTGTAAGCCCTTGCGAAACACTCAACATCATATCATGATTGGACATGGACTTTTGCGTGATACCATTCCTTTGGAAGTGTTTGATGTGGCTGTAGTAGTACAGGAGAAGAAACAGTATACAGTGTATCACCAAAACAAACAGCATTTGAACAGGGGTGTGTAGCATTTTATAGCCACTTTTTGTATGATAAAATACAAATTGTTCTTTAAAATAAATTGGATATTTTTTAACAGTGTGTGTGAAATGTGTGTGTGTTCTATCATGTTCCGTTTTAAGTCAAAACAAAATATGGAATAGAAATTATCTGAAATTGATAGAAAGTCAAATAAACTACCCAAGTTAACATGATTAATTAATTTGAGTGTTTTTTTCAATAATGCTGAAATGTGTTATTTTTTTTGTCTTGTTAATGTGAGTTTGCTTGTATTTATAATCCATATAAATTGTGTTCCAAATTATTATGCAAATATATTTATCTGATTTCCCTAAATAATTAATACAAATGAGTCCTCAACTATCAGAATATAATTTGTTTTTGAACAAACCTCCCTTTACTTAAACTTAAAATGCACTGTTCCAAATTATTCTGCACAACAATTTCCAGACATTTGACAGGTTTTAAGGAGCTCAAAATTCTCATGACCTGTACCCTGCAGTTCCTTTGTTGGAGCTTGTGTGGCACTTTGCGTCCCTCTCGCCCTCTCTCTCTCTCTCTACAACATTTCCTGGGATTCGCCAATTTCTATCGCCGCTTCATCCGCAATTAAAGTAAAGTCGCAATTCCTCTCACTAGCCTTACCTGAACCAGCTCTCCATTTCAGTGGACCCCGGCTGCATCCCAAGCCTTCGACCAGCTTAAGACCCTGTTCACCAGTGCTTCCATCCTACGACACCCCGACCCCCGAGGAGTGGAGGTACTGGCTGGAGGGGACTGATTCACCGTTTGTCAGCTGGAGTGATCACAAGAACCTTGCCTACCTCCGTTCTGCCAAACGCCTTAACCCCCGACAAGCTCGCTGGGCCCGCTTCCTGAGTCGATTTAACTTCAGCCTCTCCTTCCATCCTGGTTCCCGCAACGGCAAACCTGACGCCCTGTCTTGCATGTACTCACCCCCCTCCAGCCCTGCAGAACACGAAATCATCCTCCCTTCCTCCTGCTTCCTCCAGATTGTGAAACATGCTCAAGAGACCCAACTGTATCCCAAGACTGGACCTCCTAAAAGGCTGTTCATACCCGACTCGACACGTTCTGACGTTCTCCAGTGGGCCCACAGTACAAAACTCACCTCCTGGAGCTCATTCCTCCCATGGATAGAATACGCCCACAACTCCCTCAATAGCTCTGTCACTGGTATGTCGCCGTTCATGGCCTGCTATGGTTTCCAACCTCCATTATTTAGGGAACAGGAGCATGCAGTGGCGGTTCCCGCGGTAAGGGATCACCTAAAGAGGGTTTAGTCTATTTGGAAGGACGTCAGGGCGGCCTTAACTCGGTCCACGGAGAGAAATAAACGGCTCGCGGACCTTCGTCGCTCCCGAGTACAAGGTGGGTCAGACTGTTTGGCTTTCCTCCCGTGACCTCCCACTCCAGACGGAATCCTGCATACTCACTCTGCACTTTATTGGTCCGTTCCCGATCACGAAAATCATCAATCCCACGTCAGGCCAACTAAAACGGCCGCAATCTCTTAAGATTCAGCCGACGTTCCTTGTGTCACTAATCAAGCCTGTCTCCACCTGTGCTCATAATTTTCAGAGGTCATTTTCACACCTTCAGGGACCCTATACTGTCTGACAAGCTGTCTCCCTGGCATGTTTCTGGCCAAATACAAGACTCCGCCAGTTCGCCACCTCCTTGCTGACATCGTGGTCTTGTTGGGACAGGTGGCCTTCTACCAAAACACCTACTACTCCATCCATCTGGACCATCTAGGCTTGCACAGCAAATATCAGTGGGCAAGCTCATGCTGGAAATTACAGTATACCACTGCATCATCTGCTGCTGTAATAATAACAATTATGCATTCAACTTTTCAAAGGACTCAAAGACTCATTATTCATTCACTCCACAGTCACACCTTAGTGGTGTAGCCATAGCTGCCCTGGGGCAGTCTGACAGAAGCCTGGCTGCCATTCTGTGCTTACATTCCCTCTAACCACCATCAAACATGGGGATAAAAGGAAGAAAAATTCATGTTGTGGCTCCCATAACGCCTCTGACCTCAACCCAGCCCGTGTGGAGTTTGCATGTTCTCCCCGTGCCTGTGTGGGTTTTCTCCGGGCACTCTGGTTTCCTCCCACATCCCAAAAACATGCAGGGTAGGTTAATTGAAGACTCTAAATTGCCCATAGGTGTGAATGTGAGTGCGAATGGTTGTTTGTTTATATATGCCCTGCAATTGGCTGGCCCGATGTACCCGATGACAGCTGGGATAGGCTTGTGAGGATAAGCGGCTCAGAAAATGGATGGCTGGATCTTCAAGCATGACAATGCACCATCTCAAAAGAAATTCAAACAGAAACGCTCAAAAAAGTCACAAGTTTAATAAATGTAAAAATTGTGAAGCTGCTATCAAATAAGGAGTTCTACGTCAAAATATAACTTGACTTTTTATGTTTTAGATTGACATAGCTCTTGATTTCAGTAATATAACCTCCTAATGCTGCAAATAAATAAATGAAACTTGTCAAATATCTTGAAACTCTATTGTGCGTAATAATTTAATCTAATAATAACAGTCCAGTTTGTTTTTTTAATTTAAAAAAATGCTGTCATCATTGGGAGGTTTGTTAAAAAATGTTTGAATTATATCCTGATGGTTGATTAGTCAAAAATTATACTGACTGTCATTTGTATCAACTAATCATTCGGTTCATTTGTTTGGTGGTGATCTTTTTTTCCAAATAAGAATTCTGATACACTAAACTTGTTCTTTGGGTATTAATTACAAAGAAATAAAGAATACAAATTCACAAGGCTATGGTTTACAACGCTACAGTCGGGTGAAAGCATACAGCACTGAACTCTCTTCCTTCTCTCGTGGGATCTGGAAGCCGAGTGGCTCCCCTTTTCAGATAACAGTCAGTTCCCTCAGTGGCTCCTTATCAATTCAGTTCTCACCTACTCTCAGTTTGAATGTTATCAGTATTTCTGAGGTGCATGTGTGTGTAACAAAAGCTAGTGTGTGTGTCCTACTGTCTTGTAAGCAGCAGCATAGAAATATATCTAACAACGTTGTTTCAATATATAAAAACAATGGTACAACATGATGTAGCATTAACATCAGATTTCAACGTTGATTCAATGACGTATTGTTGGAAAAATAACATTGGTTCAATGTAGTTTCAATAACTGCTTTCTGTCTGGGTAACTGCTCGCAGGGTTAAATTCGGAAATACTCTTTATACTTTTTTACTAATGTCAGTGTCTCTTTTTGTGGTTAGGAGTAGAGGCTGACACGGGAATGGATTTTGACGCCTGCTCCCTCCCCATCACACAGAGAAAGAGCCCACTCCTTTCCATTCCCCGAGTGAATTTAAAAAAAAAATATCCCACTCCCACAGATATTGATCCCAATCCCAAGCCAAAATCTTACAGAATCCCGCGAAAACCATGGTTTCTACTCCCGTCATGGTTTCCACTCCTGATGACTCTGTTGTCATATTTCCTGCTCCTGCCTGCTCATGATGACTTTTGTTCCCACTCCCGCCGAATCGGGTGACATTTGAGATTCACTCCCATCCCACAGGAATATCGCGGGACCCACGGGGCCTGTTTGGAATGCCGAAAAAATGTCAGCCTCTGTGGGAAGTATCTTTTCTCTCAAAGCAGGGATGCCATTTCCAATCTCCTCTTGTATCTAAGCTAATTGAACCCTAAATTTATGTCTCACTCCCCAACACTGTAAAACGTGTTTGCTCAGCTGAAGAAAAAAAGTACAATTTTCCACAGATATTTGTAACTTTATTTGTATTTAGCATGAGAAATCTGGCATGTGCTCAACACCACCTGAAATAAAAATATCTGTGAAAATAGATTCTTCTTCTTTTTTTTTTTTTTTTTTTTTTTTTATTTTTTTTAAAAGTTGAGCCAACACCTCATTTTTTAAGCGTGTGGAGTGTAGCCGGAGTTTTAAGGAACCGGTAGCCATGTGGTGCCTGTTCTAGCATTCAGGTTTCAGAAATGAACAAAAATTAAAGACACAAAAAATTATCACAGCATTTTTTTTCTTCAAAAAACAAACAAAAAAAATTTAAATACGCGATCATATCCAACGCCTGTTGCCGAGATGTGGCAGTTAGCGTAATTTTCTGTATATAATGCACACCCACAAAGTTGACCTCAAAATTCTGGAAAACCCTTCTACCTATGTATAATGCATGTTTACAATCAGACATGCAAACACCAAAGGCATGAAAAAGGTGACCCAAAAAAAATTAAATTTAGGGGGTCCCCCCCAGCCCCCGCAGATAATTTGGGGGAATTTAACATAAATTCAGCAATCTGGAAGACTGAAGAGTACAAGGCAAAAAAAAAAAAAAAACATTTCTTCACACAGAAAAACATTTATTTACAGCGCTCAAGTACATGTTGTACAAATTTAAGATTAAAATTAAATTTGCCTAATTTCATTGCTTTTTTGTTTTGGCTTCCAACTTGAAACAGGCCCATCTCTACCTGCACCTGATGCCTGCTTCAAGCTGTACCACATGAATAGCATCCACCTCTTTAAGCACTCTCATTTTGAAAAAGAATTGGCTAAAATCATTGTCTGTTTCACTTAATTTTTCACTATTACCAACTTCAAAGGCTAATGCACCTCCAGGAAAATATTAAGTACAACATTTTTCTGTTTTTATTGGCCATTTCTGAATTTAGTTAAAGGTTAGTTCATTCTGTGTTGTGATATAATCCTTAACATTGATCCGTCGCTTAATACATTTAACATTAACCTTCGTAAACTAATTAGATAATTGTAGCCACGTTTCCTAATTAATACTAGATGTACTAGCGGATCAACTCTTGTCGCCGATGCTAAGTGTGCTTCGTGGGTCCGCTGGGACCACAACCAGGGCCACGACCCGCAGCGCCTCAACACGAAAATACAAAAGACCAGTGTGACAAATACGACACGTGCTGATCTGATGAGCAAAAATGTTGCTTAAGCGTAAGAATAGCAATCGAGGATGTCCGCTCCAGAGGTGGGTAGAGTAGCCAAACATTGTCGTCAAGTAAGAGTACTGTTACTTGACAATGATGTGACTCAAGTAAAAAGGAGTCATCCAAATAATTACTGGAGTAAGAGTAAAAAGTACACAGTGAAATCATTACTCAAGTACTGAGTAAATAGTGAGTAACTTCAGATTTTTTTTTTTTTACCACAGCATGAACATCAATTAAAAAAAAATCAAATAAATGTGAATGTGCAAATTCTGATGTTGCTGTGTCCAATTTATAAAACAAATCCACATAACTGATATATCTGCTGCAATTTCTCAAATGCAATAACAACCTTAAATTAACAATATATAAACAACCTTAAATTATGCTCATAGGAGTGCCAAACTACCTAGAAAAGGGACTATGTCCATATGAGCTGAATGATTGATCACATGACAATGTATTGACGTCTCCACTCTGGCTCATATGCGGTGTGATGTTTCATTCAGTCTTTAAGATGATGGTACATAAAGCTCTGCCATTTATTTCCCAGGTTCCATGCTCAAGGACTAGCAATAGGTAAGACAAGGTAAGACTGCAAATACTTTTTGCATAAGCCCTTCATTGTCAATGAAAGCAGCCGCCGGCCCACACTTGCATCTTTAGAATACTAAAAGTATATTGCCTTTACTTTTCCAGGTGGAGTTCATTAATAATGTGTATTGTAAGGGAATGTGTTTTCACATTAGCTTAACAAGAGTATACAATATGATTACATTCTAGATTTGACTTAATAATAGAAGATAGAAGTCTATTTTACAACTACATATTCGAAAAGAAACATGCTGCAGTCAGAGTACAGAGTACAGTATTTGTTGGAACTATCACATTGTTTATATCACTCATGCATTACACAAACTGACAGGGATGAACAGCCACATTTCCACCAAGTAGTAGAGTTCCGTTCAGCTCGCCACAGTAGAATGAAGCCTCATCATGTTCGCATTTTGACCTCAGGGTGTGTTGGTGGATAGATGCCATATTCAGCAGCTACACATATATAGACATCATACCAGCAGGATACAGTGTAATATGGCAGTTTTGTATTTCATTTATTCTTATTTAACTAGAAATAGCTCACTGACATAGGGTATATATATATTTTTTATATATGTAAGATGTATGTTTATGTTAGAATGCAAAGAGTTCAAATTTACTCTGTCATTTGGTACAGGGAGGAAAAGGCTTATTTCCATAGATCTGGAACTGGAGTTTGAAGTGGATATTGCCCAATTATAGCAGAACATCAACAGACTGCATAGGTACTGTACCCAAATAGTTTGCCCAAACGTTTGGGCATCTAGCCATCCTTTTTCTACACTAATTGTCCTCATTAGGCCATTTAATTTTTAAGTAACCTAACATGCATGTTTTTGGGCTGTGGAGAAACTGCAGTATCCAGAGAATACCCACACAAGTATGGTGAGAACATTCAAACGCTAGACATTCCACCAGCCTGGATCATTTCATAGAATCTACAGTAATGTTAAAGATGCACAGTATTCTTTCTGGGTGCCATGTGCATAACACGAACAAAACAAGTGGTGTTTGAGAAACATTGTTGTGGTGTGTTCCTATTGTGGCAAGGAAGTCACAATAACATCTGTTTCAAGTAATGAATGGATTGCAGTGTGGCCCAGTCTTTTTTTTATTTATTTTTTTTATTTATTTTTTTATTTATTTTTTTTTTAGGTACTGTGTCTTCGACTGGTGACCATTTGATGGGGTACCAAAAATAGAGTAGGTACCAAAAGTAAAGAATAGAGTACAAGTCAGTTATTTTGCTACTACATCTTTTGCAAGAGAAAATGGAATATATTTTGTACTTTACCTAACTGTCCTCTTTGGAAAAAATACCTTTGGATCTCTGCAAAGTGCATAACCTTTAATTGAAGGACACAATCTTAATTCTTCCATTTACTACTTCAGTATTTTTAGTGTTAAACCTACCAGGACTAAATGCCAAAATACCTTTCTGATCTGAGGTGTAGATGGTGAAAATGAGGAACAACCCACTGCCTTCTGTAAACACAGAAGCAAACACCTGCTTAATAGTCACACATTCTTTAGTAATATTTACTCAAAAAACAACAAAGTTGGTTATTTGCAAATTATAATACTGTAGTTCATGATACATTTCTGTGTGAGTAAGATACACTGCATCAACCAATGCAGTCAACAATTGTCCTCTGAATCACCTCCACAAGGAAACAAAAAATGAACAGGTGCAAAAGACAGCATGTCCTCATTGGCCATGCTTACTGTATTTCTAAAACCCATTTGTTTTGGTTAATAAAGCCTGTAGGATATGCAGTCACTGTGTGACAGCAGCTACAAATAAAACCTTTTATATAAAAGGCGCAGTACAGTTATATTTTACTTAAAAACATGGTCACTTATTACATAATGTTATGGTAGGATGTACTGTTTTTATAAAAATTAGGATAAAACGGTACGGAAAATGGATGGATGGATGGATGTTTTATCATAGTAACTGAATAAGATGCAGATTACTTACGACAAGAAACTGTGTAGAAAAAACAAACAAAAAAACATGTTTTCCGAGTCAGTATAGCTTGTATTGATTTACTCAAGCATGACTATGTGGGAGGATGTGAGCGACGACAAGCGACGCAGGCACCTGTCTCCAATTGGGCAAACTAGGTGCTGGGCCAAGGATCAAGCACTTAACAAGATTTTTGGCTGTTTTGGTAACCCAGACAATGCCTTATTTGTAGATCTGATCATCACACTGGAAACGATAGTCAAAGATGTCACAATGAAGCTGACTCAAAGCAAAAGCCAATGGGTACATTGAGACTCTACTGAAGTATGAGACAGTATTGACAGCACAGTTGTTCTTGAGGATCTTTGTGATCACCTCACCAGTCTCCAGATACTTCCAGACTTGTAACATGGACGTAATTAGTGCGCATTGTTGAGTATTTGGCACCCAAGCCAGCTTAAAGAAATCCACCAGGGACTTGGATGGTGTCACAAATGCAGCAAATGTGTGTAGCACCCTCCCACTTTGGGTGGTGCCTGGGTTCTGCTTTAACTAGGTGGCGCTCTTACCTGAATCGATAAACTTTTAACGGTTAATTTTTAATTACTGTTGGCAGTGCCTCCATTAACTGTGGAAGTATTTGGAATAGCTTCCTTTTACACTTTTTAAAATATTGATTTACTTGTACTCTTTAAACCCCTACTAATTATGTATGGTGTGATTCAATATCTATGACATGGATTAAATTTAAACAAAAATATGTATTAATATGTAAGAAACTAATATGTACAATGCCACAGTATATAGGAAAAACAATGTAGACTATAGGTTCTAAACTTAGGATCCGTTGTAAAATCAAGCAAACAAATGTGTTCATAATACACCCAATTCACGAAATGAATAAAGGTATGGCTTCCAAAACAGTAAATGGTCAACTACGATGACGGCATTGAACACCAAGTAGCAAATAAACAAAGAAATGTGGGCCCACACTCACTCACACACACTCACAAGGTACTAGCACCACAGTCCAACGCAAGTAGCAGGCCTGATGGATTTTTATTTTATGGATTGAGTACTCACGGCTCCCAGTGAGAGAGACTGGTGGGTGTGTATGAAGCAAGAGAATGGAGGAAAGAGTACCAAATGAGAGAGGAAAATAAAAGATAAATAAAAGAGGCAGAGATGAGGGGTCACGTGCTTCACTCAACAGCATGAATAGAGAATGCGAGAGGCATGAAGAATCAGCCTTCAGTCCAAACCAGTAGCAGGAAAAAGGGCTCTCCAGACGTCCAGCAGAGTGGTTTCCTCACTGCTCACAATTTACCACAACAGTACTGAGATTCAAGTCCATATGCTAGTTCAACCTACTACGCATGTTTTTGGGATGTGAGAGGAAACCAGAGTGCCCAGAGAAAACCCACGCAGGCACAGGGAGAAGATGGAAACTCCACACAGGCAGGGCCGGGGATTGAACCCTGGTCCTCAGAACTGTGAGGCAGACACTCTAACCAGTCGTCCACCGTGCCGCCTATACAAAAAAATCATTTTTGTATAGATTTTGTGAAAATCCTGAAATTCTTAACCACTGCAAATACATCATAAATTGCTCTGCCAACAGGAACATAAAGAAATGTCAACATATCTTTCATCACAAGCAATGGTGATCAGCATCCTTGCCTATCCATTATTTCCATTATTGGAATTCAATGAATGAAGCATAACATTTAAATGAAGAGCTGATCCGTATGGTGATGGCTCATTTCCTTACCAAATAACCCTGCATTAATTCTAATTATGGCCACCCTTAGCTTCTCAAAGAGCTCTTTGTGCCAGGCTTTCTTTCGAAGCTGCCTCTCAATGATAAAGTGGTAGGGAGAGCCAATATTCCTCATAGCCAGAGATAGGCGTCACACATCTGGAAGCAGATTTACCAGGCAACACCACCATTGGTGCAAAAAGTCACATACATACAGTGGCTGAAATAAGTATTTAACACATCACCATTTTTCTCACTAAATATACTTCCAAAGGTGCTACTGACCTGAAAATTGCATCAGACGTTGGGAACACCCCAGGTAATCCATACAAACAAAGAAAGTAGAACAAATAAGATCAGAAATTAAGTTGAGTGTAATAATATGAAATGACACAGGGGAAAAGTATTGAACACATGAAGAAAGGGAAGTGCAAAAAGGCATGGAAAGCCAAGACAACACCTAAAATCTATCAATAATCAAACAGCAATCCAGCCCCTTGTCATTGTAAATTAATATCAGCTGGTTCAGTCCTAATTGATGGCCTACAAAAAGGTCTCATTGCCAAGGTTTGAATCAAGACACATCTCATGATGGGTAAGAGAAAAGAGCTGTCTCAAGACCAATACAAAGTAATTGTTGCAAAACATAACGATGGAATTGGTTATATGCGCATATCTAAGCTTCTGAATGTTCCAGTGAGCACGGTTGGGGCCGCAATACGTAAGTGGAAAACCAATCATACCACCATAAATTTGCTTCGATCAGGTATTCCTCGCAAGATTTCTGACAGAGGAGTGCAAATAATAATCAGAAGAGGTGTCCAAGAGCCAAGGACTACCTGGGGAGGGCTTCAAAAAGACCTGGAATTAGCAGGTACTGTTGTCACAAGGAAAACGGTGAATAATGCATTCTGCCACATAGCCTGAATGCACGCTCATTACGCAAGACCCCATTGCTGAAAAAAAAGCAGGATAATGATAATGATCCAAAAAATACTGCCAAGGAAACTCTCAATAGAATGGCCCAGCCAATCATCTGACTTGAATCCAATCGAAAATCTATGGACAGAACTGAAACTCAAAGTCCATAAAAGAAGCCCACGGAACCTTCAAGATTTCAAGAACCACGCTGCACTATTTGCCTATCTGTTGTTGACCAATATGGGCCACTCTTGCCAGAGTAGCATCTGCCCCACTTGCACACTGATTGAGGAGTATCTGCAACATTTGCACAATCAACATTGTGCCAGATTATTGCGCTACTAGTCACTTTAAACTGCATACACTCCTTGAAGTCTCGCCGCCCTTTGCCGGACTATTACTATATTAGTCATTCAAAGTGCTCTAAGTGCTAGAGGACTCCGCATCTTTTTGCACAATTGTCCAAAAAAAAAAAAAAAGAAAATTGTACCGGCATTACCAGATAACTAGCAACCCTTTATTGCTCATTTTTTCTCAATGTCTTTGTCTCAAAAGTGTTCTCTGTCAATTGACTGTCTGTTGTCGTACTAGAGCGGCTCCAACTACCGGAGACAAATTCCTTGTGTGTTTTTTGGACATACTTGGCAAATAAAGATGATTCTGATTCTGATATGCGTGATGATAGGTTCCTTTTAAGGTTACTTTACCAAGCCTTACCGCAGTCATGTACATTTGCTCCCTTTACTCATATGTTCACAAGGTCACAGTAATCACCATCATTAACCCACTGAACTGCTGACCTGAGGGAGTAAATGCAATTCATTCTGCCCTCATCAAATTATCTGGCAAATTAGTGCTGCCAAAGTCAGATCGGGGGAATTACCTCAAGCGCCTGAGCACTCCAATTACCAAGTCATCTCCATGACTAATATCCGGCACTTCAATGTACTTGATATAATTTTAGACTATTTTCTCTTACTTCGTCATAACCTCTCTTCTGTGTGTAGGTAGTAATACTTCCCGGTTTTATTTATCTAATTTTATCTAGAATAGTAAAGGGCAAGATGTATACATTTTAGCAATTAAAATTTTTGATGGATACAAAAAAGGGAGTTGCTACCTTTGAACTGGAGGAAGAAGTCATTTACTGTATATTTGTTCAGTATACGAATTTTTATTTCCCAGTTTTGCAAAACAATTGAAAGTACAAGGAAAAACAAGCACAATTGGAATATTCATTTGGTCTGAGGCAATCATCCCTTTTTTTTTTTTTTTCTTTTTTTTTTTTTTTATCTCATTGATTGCTCACTCCCCCGCCCTTGAATGACCTTTGTGATCTTATTTTATATTTTTCTTTCTATCAGTAGATCTATTACAGTGGAACAAGAATTATGGCTCAGACACTGTATGGGTCATGTAACCTCTCAACCACTGAACTTTTCAAGTAGCATTTCCCCTTTCATTATTCTTTAATGACTTGTTATAGTTCTCTTTAATCTTACTTACATGTGGAAGTTCAATTGGAGGAGTCTTCTTATTAGAACCACTTCTATATGATTGGCCGTGAGCACAAAGAAAACCCAAGAGGAAAGTAAGACAAAACTATTGAAGTGGTTTCATCTTTATGCTCCAATCTGCTGTGATTATAATTTTTGCCGAAATTTTATTTTTCAGAAAATGAAAATAAAATGGTATCCAAACTTTGGCCTGTGGTCCACTGTTTTTTAGCCCACAGGATATTCTAACAAAAAAAATAAAAAATGACTCCATCAAAACATAATTATTTTGTCTTCCCCATGCAATGACATACACACTAATTGTGCAACAGGAGACCAAAATATTCAGAATTTTATCAATTAGACCATGTAATCTAAATCCAGCCTGAGATACAACTGTAATGATGGAGAATTAACAATCAAGATGAAGGAGAGGTGGAAAGCGGGTTCTTCTGCAAAAAGAGAAGAGGAAACCACAGAGCATAGAACTGAATGTGGGACTTTGAATGTTGGGACTATGACAGAAAAAGATCAGGAGTTGGTTGACATGATGATTAGGAAAAAGGTTGATATATTGAGTGTCCAGGAGAGGAGGTGGAAAGGCAGCAAGAATAGAAGTTTAGGAGCAGGGTTCAAATCATGGTGTAGATGGGATGAGAAATGGAGGAGAGGTTATTTTAAATAAAGAGTTGCGAAGAATGTCTTGGAGGTGAAAAGACTAGCAGCTTGAGTTATGAGACTGAAACTTGAACTTGAGGGTGCTATGTATAATGTGCCCCTCCCTGAGCCATCACCTTATCGTGGTGGAGGGGTTTGTATGTCCCAGTGATCCTAGGAGCTAAGTTGTCTGGGGCTTTATGCCCCTGGCGGGGTCACGCATGCCAAACAGGTCCTAGGTGAGGGACCAGACAAAGCATGGCTAAAAGACCACCAATGATGAATAAAATATACTGATCTAAGTTTCCCTTGCCCGGATGCGGGTCACCGGGAACCCCTCTGGAGCAAGGCCTGGAGGTGGGTCTCCAAAGCGAGTGCGGCCGGCCGGGCACAGTCCGAAAAGGTAACGTGGATCCCCTTCCCATGGGCTCACCACCTGTGGGAGAGGCCAACGGGGTCGGGTGCACTGTGAGCTGGGCAGTGGCCGAAGGCAGGGACCTTGCCGATCTTATCCCCGGCTACAGAAGCTGGCTCTAGGGACGTGGAACGTCACCTCTCTGGCAGGGAAGGAGCCCGCTCTGGTGTGTGAGTTCAAGAAGTTCCGACTACACATAGTCGGGCTTGCCTCCACACACAGCTTGGGCTCTGGTACCAGTCCTTTTGAGAGGGGTTTGACTCTCTTCCACTCTGGAGTTGGCCACAGTGAGAAGCGCCGAGCATGTGTGGGTATACTTATTGCTCCCTGGCTCTGCACCTATACATTGGGGTTCACCCGGTGAATGAGAAGGAAGCCTCCCTCCGCCTTAAGGTGGGGGGGGAGTGGTCCTCACTGTTGTTTGTGCCTATGCACCAAACAGCAGTCCTTGGATGGGGTGCTGGAGAGCGCTCCTGCTAGGGCCTCCATCGTTTTGCTGGGGGACTTAAATGCTCACATAGGCAATAACAGTGTGACCTGGAAGGACGTGATAGGGCGGAACGGCCCCCCGATCAGAAACCGAGCGGTGTTCTGCTAGTGGACTTCGGTGCTCATCATGGATTGTCCATAATGAACACCATGTTAAAGCATAAGGGTGTCCATATGTGCACTTGGCACCAGGACACCATAGGCCGCAGTTCGATGATTGACTTTGTGGTTGTGTCATCGGACTTGCGAATGCATGTCTTGGACACTCTGGTGAAGAGAGGGGCAGAGCTGTCAACTGATCACCACCTGGTGGTGTGTTGGCTCCGATGCTGGGGGAAGATGCCGGTCTGACCTGGCAAGCCCAAACGTATTGTAAGGGTTGGCTGTTAACATCTGGCAGAATCCCATATCAGAAGGAGTTTCAACTCTCACCTGCGGCAGAACTTCACCCTCGTCCTGGGGAGGTGGGGGACATTGAGTCCAAGTGGAGCATGTTCCACGCTTCCATTGCTGAGGTGGCCGACCGGATCTGTGGCCATAAGGTAATGGTTGCCTGTCGTGGTGGCAACCCCCGAACCAGTTGGTGGACACCAACGGTGAGGGATGCCGTCAAACTGAAGAAGGAGTCCTATCGGGCATTTTTGGCCTGTGGGACTCCTGGGGCAGTTGATGGGTACCGGCTGGCCAAGCGGACCGTAGCTTTGGTGGTCGCTGAGGCAAAAACTCTGGCGTGGGAGGAGTTTGGTGAGGTCATGGAGAAAGACATGCAGACGGCTTTGAGGAAATTCTGGTCCATTATCAGGCATCTCAGGAGGGGGAAGCAGTGCACCATCAACACTGTGTATAGTGGGGCCTCGACTCAGGATGTTGTGAGTCGATGTGGAGAGTACTTCGAAGACCTCCTCAATTCTACCAACACGGCTTCCCATGAGGAAGCAGAGTCTGGGATATCTGAGGCAGGCTCTCCTATCTCCGGAGTTGAGGTCACCAAACTGGTAAAAAAGCTCTTCGGTGGTAGGGCCCTGGGGGTGGATGAGTCTCGCCCCAAGTTCCTTAAAGGCTCTGGATGTTGTGGGGCTGTCGGGGTCCTCAAGGGTACATGGGAGTTCACCCAATCAGTCTACATGTGTTTTGTGGACTCTGAGAAGGCGTTCGACCGTGTCTGTAATGTAATCTGAAGGAGTTCACTGACTGTAAGGTAGTGGTTGGGGAAAGTGTGGCTCGACAACATAGGATGGTGGTGTATAAGATGACTGGAGAGGAACATTAAGAAGACAAAGGCAGAGCCAAGAACCATGTGGTGAAAGCTGAGAAAAGGAAGAATGTTGTGCGGCTTTTGATGAGCCGCACAAAAAGTTGATGAGCCACACAATTAAGTTATGGGAAAGAGTAGTGGAGGCTGGACTCAGGACAGAAGTGAGTATTTGCGAGCAAACTGTATGGTTCTATGCCTAGAAAGAGTACCACAGATGCATTATTTGCCTTGAGGATGTTGATGGAGAAGTATAGAGAAGGTCAGAAGAAGCTACATTGTGTCTTTGTAGATCTAGCAAAAGCCTTTGACAGTGTTCCCAGAGAGGAACTGTGGTACTGCATGCGGATGTCTGGAGTGGCAGACAAGTATGTTAGAATAATACAGAACATGTAAGAGGGCAGCAGAACAGTGGTGAGACTGTGCCCATGCAGTCTGCTTTACAGCTTCTTTTTTATATTTAAATTCAGCTGTGGGCTGCTCACCCCACTTCAGCTTCATATATGAAAACACCAAATAGCAAGAGTAAATGGCTAAAGTAAATGTATTTTGTAGTATTATTTTAATCTTTTTGAGAGGAGAAGTAAAAATAAATGACTGACATAATGTGGTTGCACAGGTAGGTTTACACACCCTCTAATCAGTGGCAAATGATTGCGTTTCTGACCTGGACCTTCAGTCAACTAATCCACCTCTTAATAACACTAGCACATCACAAAATATTTTACAAAAATACTCAATAATTATGTGTGGCATTAAAGAAGCGACATGTAAGATGTAAGAGGGCAGCAGAACAGTGGTGAGGTGTGTTGTGGGTGTGACAGATTGGTTTAAGTTGGAGGTGGGACTGCATCAGGGATCAGCCCTGAGCCCCTTGCTTTTTGCAGTGGTGACGGATAGGCTGACAGAGGAGGTTACACTGGAATCCCTGTGGACCATGACGTTCGCCAATGCAATTGTGATCTGCATTGAAAGCAGGGAACAGGGGGAGGAACAGTTAGAAAGGTGGAGGCATGCACTGGAAAGGAGAGGAATGACGATTAGTCAAAGACAGAATATATGTGCATGAAAGAGAGGGGTGGATAGAAGAGATAGCGAGGGTGGATGACTTTAAATACCTGGGGTCAACAGTCCAGAGCAATGGTGAGTGTGGTAAGGAAGTGAGGAAACGGGTCCAAGCAGGTTGGAACGTGTGGAGGAACACGTAAGGTGTGTCATGTCACAGAAGAGTCTCTGCTAGGATGAAGGGCAACATTTATAAAACAGTGGTGAGGCCAGCCATGATGTACAGATTAGAGACAGTGGCACTGAAGAGACAACAGGAAGCAGAGCTGGAGGTGGCGGAAATGAAGATGCCGAGGTTCGCTCTAGGAGTGACCAGGTTGGAAAACATTAGAAATGAGCTCAACCAGACAGCCAAGGTTAGATGTTTTGCAGACAAAGTAAGAGAGCGCAGACTTTGATGGTTTGGACATGTCCAGAGAAGAGAGAGTGAGTATCTTGGTAGAAGGATGATGAGGATGGAGCTGCCAGGCAAGAGAGCTAGAGGAAAAACAAAGAAAAGGTTGATCGATGTAATGAGGGAAGACGTGAGGGAAGTTGGTGTTTGAGAGGAGGATGCAGGAGATAGGCTTACATGGAAAAGGATGACACGCTGTGGCGACCCCTAACGGGACAAGCCGAAAGGAAAAGAAAGGGAAAAAAGATGGAGAATTAACTGGCATAACAGGTGTCCTGTTTTGGTTGCCTTTTTTCAAAGAGAAATTCCACATCAAAGGTGTAGCAGAAGATGTGGAATAAATTTTTCTGCAGCAAAGAAAAAAAACTTTAATATCCAGCAAAGTGGGATATTGATGTAACTGTGTGTGGTTTCACATAGCAACATGGCATCCCCAATCAGATAATTAGACATTTTATTGGATTGTATTTTCTTGACCGGCGTAAATCCTGCAGCATGCAGCGTAACTTTGTGCCCGAGGCGTTCTAGACTCGGTGTTGGTAATTTTGCAGAAGGGTCTGAGCCACTGTGGGAGTGATCACAGCCAACTTTAATGATGGCCAATCAAAGTGACATAAAGCCTCTCATATTCCCTTTAAATGCGACGTGCTAGTGGCACACTGACAGTCTCGACATGGAGGAAATTTCAGTTTTTTCCCAAGAAGAAATTAATTTGCTCGTCCGGAAGGTCGAAGCATGCAACGTACATTTATATGGAACTGCAAGCAGATCACCCCAGGCAGATGATGTAAAGTTGGCATGGGAGGAGATCACAAATATTGTGAATGAATCTTCTCACAGCTCACAGAGAACCGCTGACCAGTGCCAGAAGCGGTTCAATGATGTAAGACAAACGGCCAAAAATATACTTTGTTGCATCTGCAAAGAGCAGCGGGCAACAGGTGGCGTGTGTGTGTGTGTTGAGGTGGGGGTGGGAGGGCTTTGATCTCCTCCCTCAACCCACTTGAGGACCTGTTAGTTTCCATCATCCCCACCCTAAACTGAGAGGGATTTGGCAGTGTGGAGTCCCTCATATCTGGTAATTCATTGAAATTCTCCTCATGAGCTAGGAAGCAAAAAAAAATGATAGTACTTGTATTAGTTTTAAGCTGTTTTAAATTATTTAATTACATAAAACCTGAACCAGTGCAAAGACAGGAGACTCATCAATCATTCTCTGCATAGGAGGAGGATGTGTAATCACAGTGATCCAAGAGTCAGTGGAGCATTGTCACTGCGCCAACAATGATGTGGCAACAGACAATGTGAGCGGGTACCCTGATTGTCAAATTGTAACTCCGCCAGGCACATCTCCAATGACACTCTGCTGCACACTGAACACTGAGCTTGGTAAAAACGCGGCGCGAGCCTTGCGCTGGGAAGAAAATCAGGATCCTCGGGCATCTGCATCCCACCACTGATGCACTGTCGATTGAAAATTGAGCCCATACAGTTGCTTTCAACACAACAGGACCCAAGAAGTGAGCATCAAGTGTGACACTTCACATCCAAACCTTGGCATTGCGGAATACCCTTAAACACAGGCAGTGTCCCACCTTTCGGACCCCAAGAGGAGTTTGGGGATTTGGTGCTTTGCTTAGTAATCGCAAGGCAGACCACAACTATGATGTTAGTTTACAAACTCTGTATATACAACCCCAATTCCAATGAAGTTGGGACTTAAACATAAATAAAAACATAATACAATGATTTGCAAATCATGTTTAACCTATATTTAATTGAATACACTACAAAGACAAGATATTTAATGTTCAAACTGATCAACTTTATTGTTTTTAGCAAATAATCATTAACTTAGAATTTTATGGCTGCAACACGTTCCAAAAAAGCTGGGACATGTGGCAAAAGAGACTGAGAAAGTTGAGGAATGTTCATCAAACACCTGTTTGGAACATCCCACATGTGAACAGGCTAATTGGGAACAGGTAGGTGCCATGATTGGGTATAAAAGGAGCTTCCCTGAATTGCTCAGTCATTCACAAGCAAAGATGGGGCGAAGTTCACCTCTTTGTGAACAAGTGCGTGAGAAAGAACATTTGAACATTAAATATCTTGTCTTTGTAGTGTATTCAATTAAATATAGGTCGAACATGATTTGCAAATCATTGTATTCTGTTTTTATTTATGTATAACACAATGTCCCAACTTCATTGGAATTGGGGTTGTACTATACTTAACTGTATATACCGTGCATATATTATCTGCTTGAAGCTGGGCAACTTTGCTCTCAGATTCATATGGCTTCATTTATAAATCTGACACATTTTAGTCAAATTATTTGAACATATAATGCGGGGTGATTGTCCAGCCTGTAGAGAATCCATGTAAATGTGTACTTTAATATGAGGTGGAAATTTTTTTGACAGAACTATAATAATTTATAGGAAGTAATAACTAGTTTTGATGAACACTCAAAAACTCTTTTACAAGCTGCTATAATAGTTAGCTATGAACTATAGTGTAAAACAGGGATCACTTTGCTCCCCCAGCCCTCATCCTTGCGTGATTTTAAATCATTAAGTTGGTGTTTGGCGGCAAGCTGGGCGACTGGTTAGCACGTCTGCCTCACAGTTCTGAGAACCGGGGTTCAAATCTCGGCACCGCCTGTGTGGAGTTTGCATGTTCTTGCCATGCCTGTGTGAGTTTTCTCCAGGTACTCCGGTGTATAGTATGTGGTCAACTATATTAGTTTTAGATACAAACATATTTATTGAGCTGTAACCAATTGTAGATGGCAAAAGGGCAATTGTAGATGGCAAAAGGGGACCCATACATACACATACATACATACAATTGTATATGGCAAAAGGGGACCCATACATACACATAATTATTAATGGCTTACTAACATTTGTAAATGACAAATGGGACCCTTTCAGTGGAAAACACTTATTAACTCATTACCAACACTGACATTTTTCAGAGCACACATCTTACATCTTTATTTAAACCACTACAAAGTGAGTAAGAATAGTAAAGGAATTCATGAATGTTGCAGAGCTGTTTATTTAAAATTCAGTAACAGACAAAGCGTCTTTCAAAGTACATTTTGCATTTCTCCTTATTCGAGAGTATTTCTGCAATGCGGTCAATGTCAAAAGTTGAACTTGAAAAAAAATGAATAAGCCAAAAGCCCAAATTGATTGTCTTACAATTGTTATCAGCAGCAGCAATAGTAAAAGCATTTGATTAATGTAATAAATCACTGAAAAATGTGAAGTGGGTGGATTTTTGCGGGGCGGCAGGGTGACCGACTGGTTAGCACAACTGCCTCACAGTTCTGAGAACCAGGTTCAAATCCGGCACCGCCTGTGTGGGGTTTGCATGTTCTCCCCGTGCTTACATGGGTTTTCTCTGAGTACTCCGGTTTCCTCCCACATCCCAAAAACATGCATGGTAGAATGATTGGAGACTTTAAATTGCCCGTAGGTGTGAATTAGTGTTGTTACCTTCACAAAGGTTTCGTTCAAAAGAATAAATCCTTTTAGTGAACATACTGAACTGAACCAGTTTATGAAATGATTCGTTCTTTGAACTTGGCCGCCGCTGGGAGCGGAATTGCTGTAGCGTTCTGTCATTCACTTCTGAATCTTCGGCAAATGACCAATGAGCAGCCAGCGTGCAAGCGGGGATGGGACTTTACTAAATGTACTGCCATGTGATTTACGATTTGCCAGAGTTGTCACTCGCTTCGGCAAATGACAATGAGCAGCCAGCATCAGGCAACGCTGTGCAGGCGGAGTAGGGACTGAATTGAACTGAAATTGAATTGAATGTACTGTTAGCCCCAGGTGATACATTCGTTGACCTTCTTCGTTCATTGAACTTCTTCATTCGCGATCCGTTAGCCATGAGTGATTTGTTCGTTGAACTTCTCGTTAGAGATCCGTTAGCCATGAGTGATTTGTTCGTTGAACTTCTCGTTCGCAATCAGTTAGCCATGAGTGATTCATTTGTTGAACTTCTTTGTTTGCGATCCCTCAGACACGAGTGATTCGGTCGTTGAACTTCTTCGTTCGCAATCCACTCGAGAGCGATGTACCAGTACGTATGCAATGATTCATGCGGAAGTTAACTGCGAACTAGTACGATGAGTGAGTCGTTCACGCAAGGAACGACGTATTTTACGCAGTGAACGTACTCATGAATGATTTTAACCATTCGTCCTCATGGGATAGCTTTCACGAGCATCCGTTTCTCCAAGCTAATGGCTAATGTTGAGTCAGTCAAGCACATGAAAACAAGCACATGCATGGGACGTGGGTGTCTCCATAATCTTAACAGACTACACATAAAGTCATGAGAGGACAGGAGACCGACGTACGATTTTGCCAGTGCAAGGCAAGCTGAAGCAGCAGCAGCAGGGAGTTTAACGGGGGAGAGTTATTTTAAAAGATTAATACGAAATTTAAAATAACACATATTTACACATATATTATCCTCTCAGTCTACTACAATTGGTATTGGTTAGTATTATCACTGTAATACTGATTTGCTTTTAAATGATACTTTTATATGAAAACTTGTTTATCGAGTGTTGTTTTCTTATTGTTTGCATTTCAGTGCAATAAAACTCATTTAACAACCAGAAATTTACACATAGCGGCATAGTGAACGACTGGTTAGCACATCTTCCACACAGTTCTAAGAATCTGGGTTCAATTCCGGCCTCGCCTGTGTGGAGTTTGCGTGTTCTCCCCATACCTGCGTGTACTCTCCGGGTCCTCCGGTTTCCTTCCGCATCCCAAAAACATGCATGGTAAATTAATT